>NW_019511323.1:0-1880 GCF_002814215.2 Seriola lalandi dorsalis
TTGGTTTTGGTCTTTTGATGGGCTTTGCTGACAACAGGGAAAATATAGACTAACACCAGCAAAGAGGAAACTCTCATCAAATTATAAACAGGATCCACTTTCTTGTGGTTCTTTAGCAGCTCCGCCTCCCACCTATTTACAGGACTGTACTTGTGATCTACTGTCAAACCACTTCTGGCTCTCTGTCGCATCATCTATTGCCACTTTCTAAAAGACACAGAGAATCCTCTACACTCTGTTTACATAGATTTCCTTATACAGCTTTCATCAGTATCTTTGGATGACAGATTCTTAGTAGCCTTTTCAAAGAACTTCATCTCCTTATCTGTTCTGCTCATCTGTCTTTGTCTCTCAAGTAGTTTTAAGCGGTCGGCCCCCGTCAGCAGGTCCTGCTTCCATGTCACCTGGTAAATGTCGCAGTGTGGCCTCCACCAATCTTCACTTTTTACATATCAGGCTTTTAGCCAATGCCAAATAAAGCAAGGATGAGGAGAACGGTTTTGTCTATTAGCAGCACCACAGAAACCACTGACAGAGGTCAAGGTGACAGCGCTTCAGCAATAAAAACCCTCCTGAGTGACTGTGAAAGACCTTGAGAGAAGAAAACGAGTGAGGCTGAAAGGCTATACAAGTTTGAACCAAAAGTTCTTTACTTTTATATTAAATGCTGTTACTTTTCCTACTTTTTTTTAAAAAGAAAATTTTCTTTCCCACACATTATTTTCATTATTACAAAGGCACATTCAGTGGATAAGCCTCAGTCAAACTGACAGAAGTTCACTTGAAATTCTCCTGTAGTCTGTAGTTTTCCAGAGATAATCCAGATCCCACTGAACTGTAGGGAAATAAAACCTGTGGCTTTTGATGTAATGGTGAAACCTTTTGGGTGTGAAACCTTGATTGAAGCTAAGTGTGATATCACTTCAGTGAAATGAACAAGCAGACAAAGAATATATATAGATCTATATACAGTGTATGGCTAAAAAGAAAGTTACACTGAGAAGAAATTAAGAATATTTCTCCTTTATGTGACTCGGAAGTTACTTAAGGGCAAATCTAAGAGGAATCTTTACAACATGCAAGGCATTAGGTTTGCATGACAGACCCAGCGGAAGGTATTATCCTTCTTGCTAGCTAGGAAATTAATAAATAATCTCGACAGTAAAGGGAAAAATGCTCCAGGGTTTGTTAATTAAACTGATGTAGCTCTGTTCTTTTGCGTCTATTAGTTTAAATAAAGTTTATTTCTGTGATTCAAATGTAAAACTCTCTGCAAACCTCTCAAATGTAAACTCAATGAATATGAAAGTGACAAGCTGAGCCTAAAAATACACATATTACATTGCACCTTTCATTAATGCTGCAAACCTAATCTCTAGTATGTAATCTGATTTTGATAACCACCTATAAGGATCCATATCCATCGATATCCAGCACTTTCCAATGTGTTTTACCCAAACACTAACACAAAATGTTCCCTCAATTTCTTAAACATGCAATAAATGCTCCTGAACTGTGACCACTTTAAATTCTTTTTATGGAAATCTATAACATAACCTCATCAAATATACAGCTAATGGTGATCTGTAGGAGAAAACATGATAATTATAGCCCCTAGTGATTAGCTAACTGGAAACATGCTAGCAGATTAGCTTGCTGGAGCTAGTGCTAGCTTGACTGTCTCAGTCCCCTTGGCAGCAAATCCTCAAAACTGCTTTTTTCTTCGTACAAAATTAAACTTACATGAATTCTATATTATACACGACCCTGCTTCTGCTGCTGTCCTACGGGCAGACTATTTCAATATGGTCAGAAATGTGCCCTTTTAACCTAAAAGCTCAAATCTGACTGACAGGTTTAATGACGTCAACAATGCTTAA
>NW_019511324.1:0-493 GCF_002814215.2 Seriola lalandi dorsalis
GTGACATATCATAAAAAATCATAGTATCGTGAGGCATAAAATACTATAGTATAATAAGGCATAAAAATGGAAAAACAATTCATTGTATAGTGTGGTGTGAAAATATCAAAAAGCATCATAAGAGAGTAAAGCCTCAAGCTGGGGTTTGAACCCATGACCTTCTCATTGTGAAGCAACAATTCTAACCATTGTACCACGATGCTGCTGCTACACAACTTAATGGTATAGCAAGATATTAAGAATATCTTAGCATACTAATCCATGATATATCAAAAAAGGTTATTGTCCATTAGGCATAGAATGTCATGAAAACATCATTGTATAGTAAGGCATAAAAATGTGAAAAACCATCATAGTTTAGGATGGCGCAAAAATGTCACAGTATATAAAAGCCTAAAAACAGGGTTTGAACCCTTGTCGTTCTCAGTGTGAGGCTATAGTCCTAACCATCATACCACCATGCTGCTGGATCACTAACTCATTGTATAGCAAG
>NW_019511325.1:0-501 GCF_002814215.2 Seriola lalandi dorsalis
GCTTTAGTTTCTCTCAGTCCGGTTTTGTTGTCACAGATATTTGTTGTTGAGCTGAATATGCTGGTGCACAATTTTTCAGACATTTCAGGCATTTACATGTGTTACACGAGTAATGCACCTACACACTTGGCACAGTCATTTCTGGGTCATTTTTGATACTAAAAACACACATTTATGGTGAAAATTAGTGTCAACAAATGTTTGAATTTGACAGTTAACAGTCTTTTTGTTATAATTACTGCTTAAAGGTCAGTTGTGGAGAGAAATATCTTTAACACTGCCATAGATAAGAGTAATAATTATATACATTATTGGTGCGTCAGTTATCATTAGTTCAATATCAACATCAATATTAGACTAAAGAAACTCATTTAAGGCTTTGACACGCACACACACACACACACACACACACACACACACACACACATACACACACACATACATACATACATACATACATACATACATACATTACCCAGCCATGCTTTAGTTTCTGTCAGT
>NW_019511326.1:0-1637 GCF_002814215.2 Seriola lalandi dorsalis
GTGGAAACAGTTATTGATGGTTTCCATCGGAGCAGAGCAGTAAACGGAAGACAGCGTTTCTTTTATCAAGGTTCTTTTAGAAACCGAGACACAAACATGGAGAAATAAACTCGTTCCTTGTTTTCAGCCGCTTTATTTAACGCTTTTCTTTTTAAATGAGAAAGTAGCTCTGATGTTTTTCTACGGCGACTTTTATTCCTGAAACTGACTCCGGAAACGCTCCGCTGAAAGATTCCGCTGAAAGATTCCGCTGAAAGATTCCGCTCCAACTACAGTCTCTTCAAAAAGGATCAAATTTAGAGATTCATCCCTCATCGATGCTCAGTGATAAATATTATATCTCTGTAAATATTGAATGTAATTCACGCTTTTTTTCACAACATAATCCAATTAAATGAGAAATAAAAATGACGAATGAAGTGAGAGGACGTTTCCTGCTCCAGCTGTTAGAAGACTGAACAATAAGGTTTTGTCTTTTTGTTGAGACTGAACTTGAAGCTCTTTCTTCACATCAGTGAAAACAGCTGAAACTTTTATCCACAACCATCAAATGATAAAATCTGTTGTTCGTCATGTTGGAGATTTTCTATTTTCCTCTGCACCAATCCCTGGTCAGAAATCAGACAGTTTGTATTTCTGTTTTTGAAACAGAAGTGAATGTTGACAAAATGGCCTCAACACAAAGTCCATTTAGTGGCTGTTGTGGAACTTTCAACCGTGTCACATGATCCAACGAGCCTGAACTAGAAGAAGTTAAGAGCTGTGGGGCGGAGAGGTCACCTGACACATTCAATGACCTCAGACTCAGGAAACTAAAAACCAGCTCTTCTCTTTCAGATCACACAGACGCAGATCAGTCGATGGAGGGACACACTCCTGTGAGTGACACACACAGACACACACACACACACAGACACACACACACACACAATAACACACACACACAATAACACACACACAGGGACACACTCCTGTGAGTGACACACACAGACACACACACACACACACACACAGGGACACACACACACAGGGACACACTCCTGTGAGTGACACACACAGGGACACACACACAGTAACACACACAGGGACACACACACAGGCACACACAATAACACACACACAGGGACACACACACAGGGACACACAGAGACACACAGGGACACACACACAGGGACACACACACAGGCACACACAATAACACACACACAGGGACACACACACAGGGACACACAGAGACACACAGGGACACACAGAGACACACAGGGACACACTCCTGTGAGTGACACACACAGACACACACACACACAGGGACACACACACAGGGACACACACACACAGTAACACACAGAGACACACAGACACACACAGTAACACACACACAGTAACACACACAGAGACACACACACACAGTAACACACACAGAGACACACACACAGTAACACACAGAGACACACACACAGTAACACACAGAGACACACACACAGTAACACACACACAGTAACACACACAGAGACACACACACAGTAACACACACACAGTAACACACAGAGACACACACACAGTAACACACAGAGACACACACACAGTAACACACACACAGTAACACACACAGAGACACACACACAGTAACACACACA
>NW_019511327.1:0-911 GCF_002814215.2 Seriola lalandi dorsalis
CAATGCTTTAACTAATTATCTAGGCCAAATTCATTATTTTCTCATGACACACCAAAAAAGTTGATTGCAGTGGGCTGCTGCAGGCCATTGATAAATACTTACTTGCCTCAAGTGCATTATACAGACAGTACAAACTGTGTTTTTAAGATTATAACAGAGTGGGGCCTCTGTGGGAAGGTGCACCCAAGGGAGTTAGACCTCTCTGTGGATCTATTTCTAGTGTACCTATCTTTATCTATCAATGAAATACAACACTCTTCTCTTCTCTTCTCTTCTCTTCTCAACCATGGGCCTAATCTTATGCTATGAATTTGAATATACTGAAAGTTAACCGTTGGCCCTCCACCAACCGTGCATAATTTGCTTGAGCGTACAGTGTGCACTAAAGGTGGTGTTGTGTGTCTTTGTGTATGTTGCTGGAATAACAGATGAACACTGGTAAAGCATGCAAATAGCAAAGAGCACAACACAGGCTATCACTCTGCTTTCATATCAGCCGGAACATCTCAGTCTTTGACTTTGGGCTTGACGCCAGGCCAGTGGAGGTCAGTGGATCCAAAACATTGTTACAGCAAATAAGGTTTAGTAAAAGGTTTGCACTTCTGAGAACAACTGTGTTTCCACACAAAAAAAGAGTAAAGGCTAAGGACACAGTGGGAGAAAGATTTTTTTTTTTTCCTTTTGCTCTCCATTTTATTTCCTTTTTATCAAAATATTTTACCCTGGGATCAAAAATGTTGCATGGCAGTGCAGACTAAAACCAAGGCCTGGGACCACTGTTAATATCAAAGGAAGAGTTTGTAGTCCACTGTGGACTGACATTCCACAGTTTGGTTTTAGCCTCCTTCTAAGACGATGTTTGAGAAAGCTTTCTAATAAAGAAAAGATGCACCACCATTTCAGGGTGGCAC
>NW_019511328.1:0-1009 GCF_002814215.2 Seriola lalandi dorsalis
GACGCTGCATGTGTTCTGATAATTCACCAAGTGAATCTAGTTTTATTCTTGAATGTTCAGTTGTACAATTAAATCAAATAATATAGTCCATATTGCGATTGGCTGTGGCCTCAAAGGTCAGTGCAGCTCGGGTCAAAGTTCAACAAAATTGAACAAAGTAAAGATGAGGCTGATGGCAATACCATCAGCAAGTGTTTGGTCATAAATCAAAGTTTTTACCTCATGATGGTTCGAGATGAAAATCATCAGGGTCACCACAGTGATTACAATTTATCCCCAAGAAGATCATGAATCTGTGTACCAGATTTTATGGCAGTAGAACATGAACCTCATGGTGGTGCTAGAGGAAAAGTCAGATTCATCCTCTGGTAACCATGATTGCCTCCGGCCGGTGCAAACGGCGCTCCCCTTCAGGGGGTGCGGAGCATGCTGTGTGTATGTGGCCTATCCCAACATTTATTCGACCCACATGGACCTGATCCGAGTTTTTGAAGGTTGTTACTTGTTTGACACGACAAATAGAATCTAATTCTGTCTGAAACACTGAAATAGTTCAATTTCTATAATACAAGGCAAAACTTTGCCCCCCCCAAGTGCAATTCAGTCCGCGTAGACAGGGATTTTTCTTCCTCCAAGTGTTTGCGACTAATCACCTAATGTACTGAGCCCTACGCAAACACTGAGAGTTGTGCTGGAGGAGTTTGTGAATGTGACTTCTGGCTAGTGTGAAATACTTGTCAAGATAATTGATCAGAATCCATTTGGATGCATTAACGTTTTCCGCAGAGAGTAATTCAAAGCAGGTAAGCATTGTTCTGGAAGTGAGCAATCAAATCACATTGTGACTCAGCTGCAGAACAGGACTAGATTACAACAAAGAAAAGAACATTTTTCTTGTGTATTGTGTATGTTGTGGCAAATCAACAAGTTTCTACAGACCTCTTCTGTTCAGGTGGTTGTTTCCTCTCATGCTAACTCTTAAACTACGTATAAACTGCTGTTGTGTCAT
>NW_019511329.1:0-1894 GCF_002814215.2 Seriola lalandi dorsalis
AACACATGTGAGAATGCGTATCCTCCCTCTGACAAACGTTATCCTGTGAACCAGTATAACTGTATCTTTGCTTCTGGAGAAGGAGAAACCACGTTTCACACGATGCAACATATTTTTTTGTCAAAGAGCCGCAGGGAACAAACAGCGACCGAAGAGCAAGCGGTCGTGCGTGAACAAGCCTTCACAGAAAGATGAAGAGAAACCACAGAGCGGTCCCTCCATCAGAGCGCTCGGTGTCTGTGCGGTGATCAACAGAAAAGCAAATGAAAATCTCATGATGTGTAACTGATGCATGGATGACGGTGGACCGCCGGCTCAGGAGCATGCTAACCTTCCTCACTCGCACCACCTCCGTCTTTGTTTTGTCCTGAGGAGAGTGCTGCTCCCCCATCAAAGAAAAGACACAGTTACTGTATATTCAGGTGTGTACTGTAAATGCTGAGAAAGGCATAGTGAAGAACTATGAGCTATAATGACTGCACCATGTGTGTTTATGTGTATGGGACCAAGAGTCTGAGACTACTAGCAAAGATGCTTCTGTTTTGCATTTGTTTTAAATGTAGCATTTTCTGATTATAAATGAAAATATCAGCTTTAACAAGTTGAGTTGAATCTTTCACAACATCTGAGTATTTGTTTAGCCCCCCTTTTGCTTTAATGGCAGCCTGCACTCCAGCTGCAGGGATAAAACCTGATGACCCAGGGTCTCCCAGCAGGATCTGACAGTGCTCAGGTTCAGGTCAGGTCCAGTCAATTTCTGGAAAGTTTCCATGGGAAGTTAAGCTTGGGAATTTTGGGAACTAACTGGGAATATATTATATATTATATATTATATATGTTTATTCCACAGGCTCAAATGTGTGCCTTCAATAGTCTCTGTGCTTCAGGCTCAAAAGTGTGGTCCAGTCTTCTAGAAATCTTCTGTACATGTGATGGAGGCGTGCACGGTGCCAGTAGGGGGTGTGGTCTCGTTAGCCATGCAGTAAGCAGTGTGCTCTGTGCATGTGATTGAGGAATGGCATGGATATTCAACCTGTGCATATTCTCATTTGTCCAGCTCATAGTATCCTAAAGGAGTTTTAAATCGAAAAAACAACTGGACTTGATTATTTGTCTGGGAAGACGTTTCACCTCTCATCCAAGAGGCTTCATCAGTTCATGTACGCATCTGACGCATTTATTTATTTTATTTTTTTTTCGATTTAAAACTCCTTTAGCATGGATATTCAAGTGTATTTGAATGGCATCTGTTTGTTTTAGTCAAGATTATGCTAAAATATACTTTCCTCAACTATATTTAAGTTCCCTATGAAGAGCCAACCTTCAATTTGGAAAATTCCCAGTTTATTCCCATTTATTCCTATAATTTCCCATGAATTCCCATGGAAAGTTTCCATTTTTGAAAATTCCCGGAATTTTGCAACCCTAGTCAGGACTCGCTGGTCTTCTCTGCTCTTCATGTGGTTCTTGCAGAGCTCTGACATGTGGGGTTTGGCTCGTGATCCTGCTGCAGCATCAATCCTCCTCCACAAAGTTGAAACAGAGGGTGGAGGAAGCCTTAAAGGATGGAGCGGTAACTTCAGGTCAGGTGTCCAAACCCCTGCAGACCGGAATATTCCCCCCCACCATGTTTCACTGTATCATTCTCTCTCCTATCCATCTCCTTACATCCATCCTTCTGTTACTGTCAAACGTCCCACACTGTGCTTCATCAGTAAATGGGACTATTTCTCCAGCCGTTCACTCTGAAATGCTGATATTTCTGAGCCCTTCTTTACTAAGAATGTTTCCCTCCATCACAATGCTGCTTAGTCAGCGATGATCTGCTGGAAACTAGAGGCACAGCCTTAATTACTTACAACAGGTGAACACTTGAAGTAAAGGAAGTGAGCAC
>NW_019511330.1:0-490 GCF_002814215.2 Seriola lalandi dorsalis
ATCTGACCTTTGGTACAAAGGAGTTAAATTGGTCAACACGCCAGATTTACTTAGAGTTTCAATGTGGTCTCAGACTTTTGGAGCCCACACACATACGTGCCTATAATTATTTCATTATGTAAATCTCAGTGTCTAGTTACTGGTGTAGTTACTGGTTGAGCTGGTCTCAACACTGCTTCAGTCTGATCATGCATCAAGCAAACAAACCTGGCTCTTTTTCTCTCTTTCTCCATTGGCGGTGGTCACAGAGGGGGAGTGCCTCCGCTCTCTCCTGGCCACTGTCTGGTAGCACAGACAAAGCTCACACATCAGGATCAGTTCCACAAAACACTCCTGCTTCCACATGGAGCTAAAACTAAACCTTGAAACCTTTGGTAGAACGTCCTTTTCCTCAGTACTGGTATTAATGAACAGAGTGTCGGCTCGATGGCACATTAAACACATGGTGAGGTGGGGGGGGGGCGTGTCACTACCTTGATTTCTGGAGTGG
>NW_019511331.1:0-317 GCF_002814215.2 Seriola lalandi dorsalis
GAGGAACAAAACCTTTTCTACACACATAATGAACGAAAACACGAGAAGCAGCACCCCTGTTCCTATGTGTCACTCACAATTCTTAGCTTAAGTGTGGGTGCAATCAGTTCTGGTTAAAGCTAAAACCTAGTCCAGATCCCTTCAATACAAACGAGTACCTCAAATCACGGAAAACTATTCATACATTTTCACAAGGTTTCACAAAGTTTACAAAGGACATTAAGTAACTCAGCCGCCCCCGAGCAACTGGCTGGACTGGCCTTTTCAATCTTGGTCTTCCAAGGGGCTTGAGCTGCTTCGTCATGGTGACTTAGCCA
>NW_019511332.1:0-354 GCF_002814215.2 Seriola lalandi dorsalis
ACACACACACACACACACACACACACACACACACACACCCACCCAAAGGATAAAGCTGCTGCTTGTCTTTATATCCCATGAAAACGCCCTGAACCATCAATGACCTGATCCTAAGAAGAACTGTGGGTGTCTCCACAGACATGTGCCCTAACGCTGGCTGACACGGTCCTTTATCAATATGAACATGTCACTAAGGTATCAGGACCATCTGACATGTGATCTCCTTCAGATGAATCATTCAGATCGAATCATTAAAAGTGTTTATGTTTAGATATTTAATGTTAAAAGTTCAGTCTCTGCTAGTCAGACCACGTTATCTCTGGACCTGCTGCAGGGAGGGAGACAGTAGGTGCG
>NW_019511333.1:0-423 GCF_002814215.2 Seriola lalandi dorsalis
GTGTGTGTGTGTGTGTGTGTGTGCGTGTGCATGGAGTAAAAATAAACACAGAAATGTGGATTATGCAAAATGAACAAATAAAGCACATTAGAGACGTTCTGAAACAACGTGAGTTTCCTCCCAGCGACAAACAGATGAGTTAATAACAAAGAGAGATGGAGGGGGGAGGGGGAGGCGCTACAAAGGAGGGAGCGTGGGAGATGTAAATACAGGAGAAAACGAGAGGGCGGAAAAATAGGAAGAGCGAGGCGCAGGAACAGAGAGAGGGACAGAGAGGCAGACTTACAGTGGAAAGACAGGAGAGAGAGAGAGAGAGAGAATTTTATTCTCCACTGGATGAGTGTAACGCTCCCTGAGGCCAGAGCAAACACACAGTGTGTGTGTGTGTGTGTGTGTGTGTGTGTGTGTGTGTGTGTGTGTGTG
>NW_019511334.1:0-1081 GCF_002814215.2 Seriola lalandi dorsalis
AAAAAAAAAGAGAAAAGGGTTATTCATTCATTCATGTAAATTTGCCAACTTACTTATTCTGTTTCTGCACACTTATGTTGCAGGGTAATTTTATATGAGTGTGAAAACAGAACACTTCTCTCTTTAATTTATTATGTCTTTGAAGAGCTGGTAATGGTCTCTGGTTTTCTGATGCTATGTTTGTACATTTACATAATACGTTGTGCCAGAAGATGAGAAAAAATTTGCTGTTTTTCTTTTTATGGCCGTGGTTAAAAATACCCGGGATGTTGCAACATAACGGCAACACACGCTGTTTTTGATTGCCGGTTTAAGCTGCCCTCAAGTAAAGGCCTGGGATCAGTTCTCCCCCTTAAAAATAAACATCCCAAACCTCTAGAGGAGCGGAAATTTAAAACTGACCAGATATCAGTGTCTGTGTGGTATCCCCTTCAACTGTTGTGGGATAAATTGGAGGAGATTAAAGTGCCCATTCCTTTTAAAAACCACTTGAAAACAAGAAAAAATGCTCCCCAATCCCCGTCCCTTTTAATGCCAAGATTAAAATACATTCTCATTTGTGTAAGATGGTTTTTTTTCCATCCGTGCCATGAAAAATACAAAATATCTCCTCAGATTGTCGGACAGACAATGGTGAGCTCATGTTCTTACTGGGCTTTAACAATGATACTAAAGGCCACGCTGTTCTGGCTCCACAAAAAGAAGACGTCTAAATTAGATTTGCTCGGTCAGAGATATTGTGTGTTCTTATGGTGGCCTTGCTTGTGTTTATTTCCTCCGCTGACGGTTCTATTCGCTGTGGCTCAAGGTCACTGTCTTTATCTGCCTCCTTCGTAGGGGGATTATTTGGTATTTCTTTCTTGACAGTGCTGAGTGTGTGTGTGTGTGTGTGTGTGTAGGCTGGTCACTCATTTCTTCTCTGTGTCTCTCTCTCTCTTACACACACACACACACACACACACACACACACACACACACACACTAACAAAGGTATCAACAGGGGCTAAATCTGAGTGGCGAGCGAGCCATGTTGCTGAGCAGAACTGTCTATTATGTTGTGTGCAAGGAGGAAGTGTGTGTG
>NW_019511335.1:0-731 GCF_002814215.2 Seriola lalandi dorsalis
GTGTGTGTGTGTGTGTGTGTGTGTGTGTGTGTGTGTGTGTGTGTGTGTGTGTGTGTGTGCGCGCGCGCGCATGCATATAAATCACTTACCCTTGGTGTGTGTGCAGTGTTGTCCATCAGGCTCTGTCTCAGCAAGCTTGTCACCACCTCAAGTTCCTGCTCAGCTTCCCGAATGTTTGGGTCCAGCTGGAGGACTTCCTGGAGGTCACTGCTGGCTGACAGATAGTCCTAGGTTTGGGGTCACATGCAGATATACACACACACACATAGAAGAAGAAAACAAGAGATAATTAGATGCACAAACCCTTCTAATCCAAAATCTTCAAAGAAATGAACCAGCATATTTGTAATCGGGGATGATAGGCACCTGTAAACCTTTATAAGCCAGTGCTCGCCTGTAGAAGGCTTTCTTGTTTCCCGGCTCCAGCTGCAGAGCAGAGTCACAGTCTTGTTTGGCCTCTTTAAAGTGATTCAGCTTCAGGAAGCAAATGGCTCTGGAGGATAGTGAAGAAAAAGAAAGGAGTCAAAAAGTGCAACATGTCAGGATTCTGCTACTGGTAATGATATTAAGGACCAATCTGCTCCATTACTGTTGAAATATCTTATTTTAACAGTAATGGAGGTTAGAGGACAGAAAATCTATATCTTAACTCATTTTTATTAAGTAAGAAATGCTCTTAAAACAAGAGAAAAATTCTGCCAGTGCAGTGACATTATTTCAGTCCACTTCTA
>NW_019511336.1:0-708 GCF_002814215.2 Seriola lalandi dorsalis
CCAGACCAGAACTTTCTCTTCCAACATCATTAACAGCTTAAATAAGATACTGGTAAAAATTTAAACAAGTGTTTCAAGAGAAGCTAAAAAATTGGAAAAATAAGTAAACAATCAGGAGCAAATGCAACAGGCTGCACGACACTTGCACCTGCATCCGCACACACACACACACACACACACACGGAAGGAAAGAAAAAAAAGGTCATTACTAATACATATTAGTGATTCAGTTCAATCATCCCTGTTCTGTTTTCTTTGGAAACGTGTGGCTTTGAGATGACAAACTGCGATTTGAGGCTCTAGCTAGATAGCCATGACTGTTTGCCTACAGTTAGCTGAAGGCTAAACTATTACCAACATTCAACCTAGCCACTCATCACCTCCCTTCATGGTGAAACTACCTGCACAACCAAACACACTTGAAAATGAAGTTAGCATCTTCCCATTGTGTTAGCTTTGTGTCCTGGAGAAGAATGACAAGCTCGTAATCCAACTTGAGGCCGATGTGAAGTTCTCTCCATCTCTGAAATACTTTGCTGATATTTACAACTTTTCCTGCAGGATTTCCTGCCACTGAATCAGGCTTCCCACCATCTGAAGGGATGTATGCCCATCTGTATTTGTAGAACAACTAATAGTAACGCTCTCTCTCTCTCTGAAAAGACCTGTGATTGGCCACAGGCTAGATTTTCTAAAGTCTTGAAACAG
>NW_019511337.1:0-948 GCF_002814215.2 Seriola lalandi dorsalis
CAGGAAACCTCGTATGTGAGCAACCTGACTCGCTCGATGAGTCTAGTCCTGGACGAGTTCTACACCAGCCTGCGGGTAAGAGGAGTGGCACAGACCCGAGACCTGTACCAGATGAAAATGGGTTTAACTCAGACTTGTATGTGTATATATGTAAATAAATAACTATTTATATTTAATACATAAAATAGAAGTGACACGAAGTCAAGTGTAAACAGCTGAGGAGCTGCTTTAAGGGCGTGTAACTGACATACTGACTTGATTTAACAAAGCTGGCTCATAACCAGGGTAGATCACTACGGTAACCATGGTAACCTGCACTAGAATCATGAGTAGAACCCATCAGATCTGTCCTGACACTGTCGTCTGTGATTCTGCAGGTGGTGGGCGTGTCCGCAGTCACAGGAAGCGGATTGGACGAGCTCTTCGTTCAGGTGGAGGATGCAGCCAAGGAGTATGAGAGGTCAGTGGGCGGAGTTAAAGCTCACGCTCATCACTGTTGAGCTGTGTGGTGATTGGTTGAGAGGTAGGATCCTCTCTGTGGGTGTGAAAGGTCGTGGGTTCAAATCCAGACTAGGACAAAACAATAAAGTAGCAGCAGCTAAAGACGAGCTGCAGCAAAATTTAGGATCTGCTACGACAAAAGACAAAGACTGATATAACGTGTGCCATCCGCAGTACGTGACTAATGATCGGTATCGGCAGCATCACTAATCTCTGCAAACCAACCAATCTGCACACAAACCAAACGATGGAGAAGAAAGTAAAAAACCTTGGAGCAGCAGAGCGATGAGACAAGCTGAAGACGTGTCTCTGCTCTTTTCCTTTCATTCATCACTCGTTTATCACAGAATCTGACTCACACTCTGGAGGTTGATGAAAACGACTGTCGGTGTGTCAGAGTTTCTCTTCTCGTCTGTCGCCTGCTTCATGTTTGTTTTCTTGTCACGG
>NW_019511338.1:0-427 GCF_002814215.2 Seriola lalandi dorsalis
ATTTAATAATTCTCTAATAAATTACCAGCATGTTCTTAATTTCATCAATTTATTTGGATGAAGCTGATAGAGCCTCCACCTGAGATTTTGACTTTTCAGTATCACTGTAGTTTGTATTATAGCTGTGAATCCTGTAGGTTGTGTTTTTCGCTGCACCTTTGCGCATGTCTTTGACTGCAGAGTTTCACATACTTCTTCTGTTGCAAATCTCATCGAACAAAATAAACCGGAGGAGAAGAGAGCGCTGCGGTGTGAGAGAATAACCGTCAGCGCCCGTCAGCCATCCCTTCACCTGATCAGCTGACATTGGATTGACACTGGCTTCTGACACTGGGAAATACACACACACACACGCACACACACAGACTTGTGCTTTGTCAGAATGTCATCAGTTATTTTACACCCAGCTTTTTTCTGCTGACTCTGC
>NW_019511339.1:0-1478 GCF_002814215.2 Seriola lalandi dorsalis
TTTCTCTTCTCGCTCTCTGATACCAAACACTTTAATTCAGGTTCTGTTTCTTTAAAGGTCCATATAGTGTCCATGTGTTGTTTGATTATAAAGCAGGTCTAGGTTCTATATTAATACTGTGGAAGTATCAAAGTGCTGAGTCCACAGAGAAAAACACACAGCCTGTGTTCAGAAACTGAGCCTTAAAACCAGCCGTCAGGACTTCTGTAACTTTGTGATGTCACAACGAGGCAGTCACCGCTCTCAGCCGCGCCCCAAGTCCCGCCTACCTGGATCCACAATTCAGACTTGCACGATTTGGTTTCTCTGTTTACCTGAAATCTGCTACATCTTTATTCAATCACCCAGAAAACAGTCAGCCAATCAGAAGAGAGGCTCAGGGCTAATTGATGTAGGTCAGTAAAAAAGATAGAGGTAACCTTTTTAAAATCTTGATGCAACTAAAACATCTTCTTAGTTGGTTGATGGTTCATTTATTTCTTATTCACACCACTGTAACCTTCTTCTGTCCTCTCCTGTTCTGTGTACTCCTGAAATATAGACTCAGCTGAAATGTCGTCTGTCCAGAAATAAAAGCTGACCTGGTTTCAAAGTGTTAAATGTCTTCCTTCAGGCTGAACACTCTGAACACTGACATCTCTAAAGTTGACTCACTGTAGGACAAACATCACACACACACACACACACATATATATATTTATATATATATGTTTTTTTTTTTTTAATTGTCATAGTATAATCAAACATTAAAACATAAATGCCATAATATAGTAACGCATAAAAATATAAAAAAACATCATAGTATAGTAAGGCATAAAAAAGCCAAAAAAAGTCATAGTATTGTAAGGCATAAAATATGTCATAGTATAGTAAGGCATAAAACATCATAATATAGTAAGGCATTAAAATGTCAAAAAACGTCATAGTATAGTAAGGCATGAAAACGTCATAGTATAGTAAGGCATAAAAGTGTCATAGTATAATAAGGCATAAAACATCATAATATATTAAGGCATTATAATGTCAAAAAATTTCATAGTATAGTAAGGCATGAAAAAGTCATAGTATAGCAAGGCATAAAAATGTCAAAAAACATCATAGTATAATTAGGCATAAAAATGTCAAAAAACGTCATAGTATAGTAAGGCATGAAAACGTCATAGTATAGTAAGGCATAAAAATGTCATAGTATTGTAAGGCATAAAAATATCACAAAACGTCATAGTAAAGTAAGGCATGAAAATGTCACAAAACTTCATAATAAAGTAAGGCATAAAAACGTCACAAAGTGTCACAGTATAGTAAGGTATAAAAACGTCATAGTATAGCAAGGCATAAAAATGTCAAAAAACGTCATAGTATAATAAGGCAAAAAAATTTCTCAAAACGTCATAGTATAATAAGGCAAAAAAATTTCTCAAAACGTCATAGTATAGTAAGGCATGAAAACGTCATAGTATAGCAAGGTATAAAAATAT
>NW_019511340.1:0-431 GCF_002814215.2 Seriola lalandi dorsalis
GTCATAAAATGTCATAGTATAGCAAGGCACAAAAACGTCAGAAAACGTCATAGTGTAGTAAGGCATGAAAACGTCATAGTATAGTAAGGTATAAAAATGTCAAAAAACGTCATAGTGCCATAAAAATGGTACAAAATGTCATAGTATAGTAAGGCATAAAAATGACAAAAAACGTCATAGTATAAAAAGGCATAAAAATGTCAAAAAACGTCATAGTATAGTGAGGCATAAAAACGACAAAAAATGTCTTAGTATAGTACGGCATAAAAATATCATAGTATAGTAAGGCATAAAAATGACAAAAAACGCCATAGTACAGTAAGGCATGAAATCGTCATAGTATAGTAAGGCATAAAAATGTCAAAAACACTATAGTGTAATAAGGCATAAAAATGTCAAATACACCATAGTATAGTAAGGCATAAAACCGT
>NW_019511341.1:0-702 GCF_002814215.2 Seriola lalandi dorsalis
CACACACACACACACATAAAAATAAAGACAGAGAGGGAAGAGGCGCCGAGAGAATAAAGACAGAAAGCCAGAGTCAGAATTACAGTAATTATTCCAAAGAGAAGCCTCTGGCTCGTCTGTGTGACACGCTGAGCTGTAATTAGCCCGACATGCTATGTTATTAGCCATCCAGGCAGGGCGATCACTACAACACCTACAATGAACCACAACGGAAGGACAACTGCTGAGCTGCTGGTTCGTTTGAGGAGTTTTTTGTGATCATGTTTTACTCCAAAGACAAATCAAAATGTTTGATTTTTCCTGCACCGACACAGGGTCAATCAACACTTATGGGTCTATACTGATTTGTACAAAATGCTTGCACACATTTTGAACACAATCCCCAAACACTTCCTGAGATTTCCATGTTCTGAAAGATGGAGAATGGTGCCACAGCCACACCTGAAATTAAGATCAATTCATTCTCAAGCCACAAGGGCAACAAAAAGCAGCGGCACATATTATCATAGTCACGTAAATATAAAGATAGATAAATATACAGTAAGTGATTAGAAAAATCATCAACTGCAATGTTGTTGGGGATGTTGTCACTGCATTATCTGAGTCACGATTTCACGATAACAGCTGACCGCAGCTAACTCAGTTTAGCCTCGGTTAGCCAGCTAGTTAGCATCGGAGCTGATCCTGACATAATAAAACCCC
>NW_019511342.1:0-520 GCF_002814215.2 Seriola lalandi dorsalis
AGCTTCCTGAGATACAAAAATAGTTTATGGTACAATAGCTTGGCGTCATTCTCTGTATGCAGCGCCGCTCTCCTCACCTCCTTCCTGTCCTCGCTTTCTAATTCAAATATTCTTTATTGTCACAATGGGAGCAAGACATTTACTGCGTCTTATCGGCGCAGTATTTCCTCTCTATCTTGCGCTCCCTGTGTCACCCGTATCTGTCTCGCTCAACCCACTCCAAAGCCCACTATATTAGTTTCATCTCCACATTACGAGCAAATCTGACAAATGTTGTCATAATTTTTTTTATTTGCCATTCTCTTTCAGATGTTCTCCTTTTCCCACTCGCTGCGCGCATACTTATCTTGTGCCGTTTAAATTCTCATTATTCTGCC
Organism: Seriola lalandi dorsalis; assembly: GCF_002814215.2. Lineage (NCBI taxonomy): Eukaryota > Metazoa > Chordata > Actinopteri > Carangiformes > Carangidae > Seriola > Seriola lalandi. Next base: position 378 of record NW_019511342.1, read on the forward strand.
TGCGAAAGATATTTTTGGAGAGTGCTGTGCAATGAAAACAGAAAGCATTTAGAATTTTTCAGAATTTAGCTTCTTAGGCAAAGATTTGTCTTTTTTTTTTTTTTTTTCTTGGAGAAGTAACTTCTTTTTTGGGGCCTATCTTA
>NW_019511343.1:0-453 GCF_002814215.2 Seriola lalandi dorsalis
ACCATCAGGGGAGGTAAACCAGTCAAATGTTTGGAGCCCCCCAAGGGAAAAATGGGTCCCCAGTGGCCTTCATATTGGCATATTTTTCAATAACAACTCTAAACCCCCTTAAACCTCCCATTAAGGCAATATACACAGCACTGCCACCACCCCAAAACCCCCCTAAGTGGGGCCCCTGGTTAAGTGAACTGAAAGCAGCATCTACCAATAGCCTACCATTGAGGCATTCAGGGAATATCGGTAACTTGAATTGTCTAAAATCGTCTGCATGTGAGGTGTTTAAGGGACATCTAGTCTGCCTGTGAAGGGGGGTGGCCACTGGATCTTAGCAGTCAGTTCATTACTTTCATGCAAACCTTTGGGGGTAAATAAAAGCATGTTCTCTGCCTGTTTTCCAGCAGCACATTTTCTCTGTATATCTGGAAATAAAGAACATTGAAACCACAATTAAAA
>NW_019511344.1:0-909 GCF_002814215.2 Seriola lalandi dorsalis
CTGATTTTTTGGTCCCGCCCACTATAAAAGCCTCCGGTCCAGCTGATGTTTTCTCACAACAACAACAAAAAGAAGAAGAATCTGATTGGTTAACTCTACTTTCACCACCCTTTCATTTCTGAGGCACATTTGATAGAAAATGAGGCTAAAATTAGAATTAGAATTAAAATTAGATTAAATGAAATATTTTTAAATGGTTTCCCGCCACTCTAGGTAAAACTGTATATTATTTACAGGTGTCAGGTGTCAGGTGTTTGACAATTACAAACATTTGTCTGAATTTACAGAAGCTGCAGATGTGAGGAGCCACTTTAATGTGTCCGTGTTTAATGAATTTAAACCTTTAAATCTCGTGTCGTTTGACTGAACTGATTTTAGATGAAGTACAAAAAGGGAAAGAAAGACGTGTCCAGCTGTTTGTACTCCACCCTGCCTGAGACTCTGGAGACGCTTCATGCCAAAGAAGCTTCTGAGCTGCAGAGCGAGGTAAAAACACACGAGGTCAACGCACACGCCTCCGTCCGTCCCTGTGTGACGGCTGCAGCTGGATAACTGTCTGTGCTCCCGTTTGCCTTCAGCTGAAGTACAAGGCGGCTCTGAAGAAAGGTCTCGGCTCCAGCCTGTTCCACCTGCTGCCCGACACCTTAGAGACGGCCCACGCCAGAGACGTCTCCGAGCTGCTCAGCGAGGTGACGACAGGAAGGAGAGGGCATGAAATCTTCAGGAGGAAGTTTCTGTTGGCTGGTGGATGAAGCTGTTGTTTGTTTGTTTGTTTGTTTGTTTCCAGGTGAAGTATAAAGAGGACGGTAAGAAGGAGATGAGCATGAACCTGTACTCGCTGCTGCCTGAGACCATCCACACCCAGCACGCTAAAGAGGCGTCACACCTGCAGAGCGAGGTATTCAAACT
>NW_019511345.1:0-854 GCF_002814215.2 Seriola lalandi dorsalis
TGTTGAAATTGACCTGTGCTGCTTGTGACCACATGAACTGCATTGTAGAAAATATGTGTCCTGTTTTATAATCTAACGTCCAGCGTGAAGGGAGGAGGAGTAGGAAAAACTACAGCGGTCTGATCGGCTGTGGCTAAACCCTGGAAGAAGCAGCTCGGCTCCAACAGAAGCTGTTTGTAATTTACGTTCACAACGACCGAACACCGAACCTCCGGAGCTGTTTAAACACGACATGTTCACTTGTTTTAACTGTGTGTAGGAACTTCCAAACACAGAGGAAACTCAAAGTGTTTCACTCAGTGCAGATTCACTTCAGACCATCAACCAAGAGCATCTTCAGGTCTCCATGTTGAAATGAGTGGATGAAGATGGACGTGTGAGTTTTCATGTTCACCACAGATCAGACATTAAAGTGACGACCTGCTGTCTCCTCAGAAATGGAAGCTCATGTCGTGTAAGATGAAGATCGAGCAGCTGAAGGAGGCGGTTGCCTGGGGCAACGAGGAGGTGAAGAGCGGTGAGTGCGTCTGCCGTCTGTAACACCTGCTGTGGTCACCTGACGGTCTGTGTCACACCCTCCTCTCTCCTCCTCCTGCAGACAGAGACCTCCACCTGCGCTCTCAGGAGGAGGGGCAGCGGCTGCAGCGACGGGCCGGACGTCACCAGGAGAAACGGGACAAGATCGAGCGTCACAACCGTCGCCTGGGGGAGCTGCTGGAGAGACGCAGCCGCGAGCTGCAGAGCAGACTGAGTCAGCTGGCTGCTCTGAGGCGGGAACACATCCTGGAGCTCACCACACACATCTTCCCCACACAGGAGGAGAAACAGGGCAGCAGGTGAGGCTCCGCACACCT
>NW_019511346.1:0-733 GCF_002814215.2 Seriola lalandi dorsalis
GAGGTCACAGGGTCAGAGGGGGCGTCGCCTCCGTCATGAAAAACACACACCTTTCAGTAAGAGTCAGATTCCCGACACATGCTCAGTTTATCACCTCAGCAGTCGGGTGGGGGGAGGGGAGGTCTGACCACTGCTCTCCTTTAGGACCTCAACCACACAGACGCCAAAGCTGCGATTCCTCCATCACATGTCGAACTCAGCTTCAGGTAATTCCAGCCTTCAGATCAAGTTCATCACGACGGGAAACGTGAGAACATCTGTCTGTTTTTGAGTCTTGACAGTTTGAATGTGACAGCTTCTGTTTGGCTGAGTTCCAGTTCCAGTGTTATTAACGACTCAGGTTCTAATCCTCGTTCTGCCTCGACACGTCGGGATTAAAGTCACTTCAGATGACTGCTGATGGGTTTTTGAGAGATTTACACAAGCTCAAGACATTTTCACGTTTTACAGAACACATCAGTAAATACTCCAGTCCTGATTCCTCAAGCTTTTACGTCTCGGTTGCTAACGAGGCTACAGAGGTTGTCAGGAACGTTAAACACCGATCTACTCACCAGTCCACCTTTAGAGCCCTGTTAAATCACCAGTCCACCTTTACAGCCTCGTTAACTCACCAGAACACCTTTACAGCCTCTTTAACTCACCGGTCCACCTTTACAACCTCGTTAACTCACCGGTCCACCTTTACAACCTCGTTAACTCACCGGTCCACCTTTACAACCTCGTTAACTCA
>NW_019511347.1:0-948 GCF_002814215.2 Seriola lalandi dorsalis
TCTAGAGGCTTCCATAGGATCGTCAGCAGATTATGAATGATTTTTCTAATCATTTTGATAACCGCCTGAGCTCCTGTGTGGAGCCACTGTCAGCACAAAATGTGCATTAACAATATAATATATACAGTATATAAATGTGATTGTCATGAATTTTGTCATGAATTTTGTTGAGCACATTCAGAGAATGAAACCTTTGAATTTTGGATGGTCTCTCATATTGCCTCTTGCATAAACTAATGATCCTAAATTAAGGGACAAATTGCCATTTGCTGACCACAGTCCTGTCACCAAGCAAATAAACCTTTTAGGTGTTAGGGATTTTTTCAGCCTTTTCTCCTTATGCCACCGTAGCACCAACACAGACAGAGCTTTTAGAGTAGCAAAGTCACAATTTTCTGTTCATTCATTGCCAAACTTTATTATTATTGGAAGTAATGAACAGGCCTCCTGCAGAGCGTCATCTCTCATAACCTCCACTTTCTCCCTCTTCTTTTCTCAACTTCACCCCCCCTCCACGAATGCATACTGACATTCCCACCTAACTTGTTGTCCTGACAGCCAGCCTGTGTGGTAAAGCTCTTCTTCCTGCTGCTCTTCCCTACCGCACGCTAGCCCGGAGCCGCATTCCCCGCCCCAGCATGAGTCAAGGTTGCAGTCGTGACACCAGTCGCGAGAGCAGCCGCGACACCAGCCCCGCTCGGGGCTTCGCTCCTCTGGGTGAGTACTGCTGAGCTCATAGCTGGATTAGCTGTTCCAGCCCAGAGAGTCCCACATGGACCGTCTTCACCTCCCACTCTTTCTACTGTTGTTGTCTGTGTTCAGTGCTGTTCGTTGTGGCCTCTCTGCCTCTGCCTGTCTTTCTGTGCATGTACTAACTGAGTCTCTGTAGGTTTAGGGAAGATTACTGTTGTATGTGGTGGACACAACTTTTGTTTTAGTTTTTTTTTT
>NW_019511348.1:0-382 GCF_002814215.2 Seriola lalandi dorsalis
TTTTTTTTTTTTTTTTTTTTTTTTTTTTCAAAAATATGCAGGTGTAGGACAAATTTATCTTTTAAAGGAATTCCTCCAATGCATATGTTATTTGTTTTTGATTTTTGAATAATTTTTGCTGCCAGGATTAAATGCAAAATGACCAATCCCCTCACCCTGTTTTTTGCTCTTATGTTTCTTTTTAACTGTCATTTTGTCATGTGAGTCACTATTTAACATACCCAGTGCTGCTGCTCAGCACCATCACAAATAAATACCATTAATGTAATGACTCCCAGTAGGAGTCACTATATTCATCATTGTTTTCTCTCTTAATTCCTTTTAATCTACAAATCTCTGTAGGTCTGTCAATTTTGATATTGTGAGAATAAAGTTTTTGTAT
>NW_019511349.1:0-488 GCF_002814215.2 Seriola lalandi dorsalis
ATGGCAAAAAAAAAAAAAAAAAAAAAAAAAGTGAAAGTACTGTAACAGTCTGTTTCTTTAATAGCAGCGATAAGCGGAAACTGCACATGGTGCAGTTTGATAATGTTCTATTTAAAGTGAAAGCCATAAAAAATTAGGGGAGAAATTGAAACATTTCTGCAGAATAGCTGTACTCATTGTGATATCTGTGCGAGCCTCGCAGCAGAGGCAGTGAGCAGAGAAGGAGAGAAGTTAGTTAAAGTTTGCTCATGTGGTTGATCGTTTCACACAAACCTATAGTGAATAAATGACCAAGGACATATAGCACAAACATGAAAATCTAACTCTGCAACAACACAACATGATGTAACAATGCAAGCCCACACTGCATATTTAGACTAAGAATGATGCAGAGCAAAATAAATCAAGGCAACACAATGCAATAAGACACTGAGGTGTCAAAAAACAACTTGGCACAAGAAGATTTGACAGTTTGTGAGTCAAGAAAC
>NW_019511350.1:0-1197 GCF_002814215.2 Seriola lalandi dorsalis
AGTTTTAGTTTTTTTTACTGGCTTCCTTTTGATGCTTTAAAAAAACTTTTTACATCTGCAGCCTCTCAGCTGTAAAGTTGGGCATTTCACAACTTTCACAGCCAATCAGCATGGGCTCAGAAGTGCCCAACCCCCCTTGCCTGCTCTCATTGGACAGACTTCAAGCTCGAATGATTGACAGAGACAGCAGCCAATAGCAGCACTTTCTCTGACTGGAAAAAAGTGCCATGTTTCTTCGCTTGGCAAACACGTTGTCTTCACCTGACCCCCGTGAAGTGAAATCTTAACGGATCTTTGCAGAGAAACCTCCATTGTGTTGCCAGAAAACTAAAGAAAACAAAAATACCCACCGGCAGGGAGCCGGAAGGAGAGAAAATGGACGAAATGTGGAGAGAAGTGACTAGAATGAAGTCGCTCGACATTCTGTGGTGGAATTCAGATGATGATATCCACAACTTGCAAAACTTTTATTTCAACTGTGGACTGTTACGGACTAAAGGAATATGAATGATATAGGAATGTAGCTCTTCAAAGGTAAGGACACATCAATGTTTTGCTGGTTTTGCTGGTTTATGATGCTGGTAAATATGAGTGAATTGTGCTGATGTGCTCATGGTTACTGCAGGATGAACTGCATCTTTGAATTGTGTGAATTTGAAGAGAGACTCGATCTAAGGAGGTATAACATGTCACCTTCTTAAAAAACGTCATGTTGTATGTTGGTTAAGTGGTGACTGCTGTTTGCTTTGTGGGAGTAAAGATTAGAGAGAGCACAGGTAGAGTGAGACCTGAGTCCAGTCCGGATCACATGCTCCTCTCCCGGGTCTCTCCAGGTGTTTTTACCTGAGCACAGGAGATCCAGAGATCACATGACAACCATTTTGACCAGTGAGTAAAAGAAAAAAAGGCCTTCTGTCACATAGATCAGTTGGTTAATTAATTATGCTATAAATCGATGCTATAGACTACACAGGCTATTTTTCTCATCATAACAACAGGCCATCATGTAAAATAAGGTCTTACCCAGAGATCAGTATACAGGTTGTCATAGAGAGTTATGCTCATTTTGTGAAATAAGAACATTGTGTGATATAAAAAGATAAAGTGACATGTTTTCACATATGTCCTGCAGTTTACTGTATTTGTGCCAAGCTGAAAAAGCTGCAGGATCTGGTCTTAGATTAGTGGGAGGATCTC
>NW_019511351.1:0-441 GCF_002814215.2 Seriola lalandi dorsalis
AGGCTGCATTGGGGGGGGGGGGCAGTGAGTCACTCAGGAGCATATAAACGTCACATCCTTTGAATTTTGACAGAAAATAGGCCCCGAGTCCTTCACATAGAAATCAGTCCACAGTTACAGGCAACTGAGTAAGTCGGAAAAAGGTCTAATTTTATGTCACAATCTGTTTACACTGGCAATGAAAAAAGTGATTAATACATGTAAATTGCTTCATATTCTTACATATAGTATCTTTTAACCACAAAGCTTGCACACATCTACATGGCATTCATAGCCTCTCAGTGTTTTAGGATTCAAAACATTACCAACTCATCACCATTACCTATTGTCTCAATACACTTTCTGAAAGACTTGTCCTGTTTTCTCTTGTGAAGTTTAAAGAACGAGTGTCCATAGATCAGGCGTGCGGTCTCTCTGCAGCAGATGACCTTTCCTCCGTAC
>NW_019511352.1:0-843 GCF_002814215.2 Seriola lalandi dorsalis
TTCTGTTGGACCTGAAGTTAAGTTGGTGTCCAACCACTCGCTGCTCTCCAATGAGGGGCGCTCCCTGAGACACAACAGTTGCCCCAGTAACGAGGGTGTGACGGCAGCTGATCAGTTGTTCTAGCGACTTCGCTCCAAAGATGGATAGAGCAGAACTTTCAGGCTGAAGAAGATCTTTATAAGCAGGCAAATGTTGACTGTACAGCTGTTGCTGACTTCCCTGTCTGACTGTGAGTCTGCCAGTTTCTCTGAAGGCCTATTCCCCCACCCACTGGGTTGGATGAAGAAATGAAATCAGAGGAGCAATAAATAAGAACAATGCAGATTTCTTTCTTGTTCAGTAAATTTCTGATATCAATCAGCCTGGTGGGCTGCCGTCCTCCTTGCTCCTCAGACTAGTTCTGGTTCTGAAATCTAACTTTCAACATTTGTTTCTTCTTCTCTGTCCAGCCCCTGGAGCCCTGCTCCTGGTGCCCGTGTGCTTCAGCCAAAGAGAGCGTAAAGGACAAAGACAAAGACGGCAAAAAGAAGATGCCTAAGATCTTCTTCGGAACCCGCACTCATAAACAGATCACCCAGATCGCCCACGAGCTGAAACGCACCGTGTACTCCAGCGTGCCGATGACCATCTTGTCAAGCAGAGATCACACCTGCATCAACCCGGAAGTGGCGCCTCATTCCAACCGCAACGAACGCTGCAAGGACCTGCTGGAGGGCAAGGATGTGAGGATGAACACTGACAAACGCACACAAATCATTATTATTCACATGAATAACTGAAATCAAAGAGTCACATCCTGTAGGTTTTAAAGGTGGATGTCTGGATCAACAAGTGCAGTAGAC
>NW_019511353.1:0-1959 GCF_002814215.2 Seriola lalandi dorsalis
TTTTGTTTACCCACTCATGCCGTGTCCTTCTTGTTTTGTTTCCTGATTGCAGGTGAGAAATGAGCCAAAAAACATCTGTATCTCTGCTGAGTACATCAGTAAGATTAAAGGAGTGTCGCTGGAGAAGGTGATGGAGGTGACGACGCAGAACGCTCTCCGACTCTTCCCCAAGCTAAAGTCGGCCATCAGACCCTGATGCAGCTTTAAAGGTTTATTTCATCAGTCTAGAATATCTTGTATTGTAAACCTGCAGCTTTCTGTTACCATTGTAATCTTTTTAAGTATTTAATGAGGACCTCTGATCAAACCAAGATGACCTGACGGAAGGTCAGTTGAGGTGAAAGCCATTTATTTATCTCCAACCTTGATGGATTCTTGATATTCTTAAATAAATGAAGATGAGATAACAATCTAACACACAAGTTGTAAATTTTTCATGCGTGTGATATATCTGATTCACCCAGCAATTCATAAACACCCTGTCATGTAACAAATACAGCAGCTTACTGATAGTAGTCATGGTCACACATACTGTAACTCATTTAAACATTCATGTCATTGTAAAGTGAGTAATCATGACATGCCACTGTTTTCATTTCTATATTTCCCATCAACTGATCTAAGCACAGCAGTGATATCATTAAGTTAGTAATTTCCCTGGTCACTTGCTCTGTTTATTTCCAATGTTGTTACTGTTTATAATTAAAAGCTGATTCATCAGTCACTCAACATGAGCTGCTGAAGCCAAACTCTAATGGGCTCACATCAGTCACAGTTGTATGAGATATTGCTGCTTTCAAGTGCTCCTCTTTAGCTCCTATCTTTGAGTTCTGAAGTTGCAGTAACTCATTCATGAAATTGTTTGATAGAGTTTCACCCTTCAGTTGGATATGCAGAACGCATCTTGCTGCCTTTAAAAGCTGCTCACAAATTCATGAATGGGCAACTTTATTGAACACTGTCCCACCAACTTTATAAACTTTAAAATATACAGTAGCTGTATTGCTTTCAAAATCCTCAGCAGTGTGAAGAAACAAAGCAGAAGTAGGAGCAGTGATTCATGGACCTAAAGTAAGTATATTTAATCATTTTCCAGGAACCTGAATCTTATTCATGCTCTCATTTGGCAGTTTATTAGATACACAGAGCAAAAACTAATGCAGTCTAGTAAAACAGTCCTGCAATAAATCCTAACATCAAGAAGGTTATAATGGTCAGTTTTTGTTGAAGGTGTTGATTCAACTATGTGGTTAATTTGGAAGATGTAGTTTGTGGTGCTGTTGAACTGTCCTGTGTTTTACTGGCAGGATTTTCTATTATTTGTCCACCCAGTTTATATCAGAGGGCAGGATAAGTAACAGAAATACTAAAATTTATTTTTGTTTTTGTGCTAAAAATAAATAAAATAAACTGGCAACTTTAATGTTGCTACATTTTGAAAATAAAATTAACTAGTTTTATTTTATCCCAAATTCGAGATAAGAATATAAAGATAAAAAATGTGGTTTCTCTCATAATTGCTAATAATCTTTAAATTCCAGATCATTTAAATTGTTTATATCGCTATATCTTTGCAGTTTTGAGTTAAATTTAATCTGAGAGTTACATTTCAAAACAAGTGTTTTTATTAAATAGAGCTGACAACTTTTACGTTTGTTACTTACCTAAAACTTCTTGACTTTGACTTATGTCATTGTCCTCAAAAATATCTTATATTTTTATTTCATTGCGAATTCTAATTAAAACTCAAGTGAACTAATATGCGCTCTCTGAAAAATCCGGGCTGCGGGTCGCTCGTGAACGCAGCTTATGTCCAGTGGACGCACCGCCCTGAGGGGCCACGTCAGCCGTGACACACTCGCTCTGAGCAGCGACTGACACTCCGTCAGGCCAGTGTGGAGGTTTGTTGATAGTCGGGCCCAGCGGCTGAACTTTGCCTCATTGGCCCGTGTTTGTTAA
>NW_019511354.1:0-423 GCF_002814215.2 Seriola lalandi dorsalis
TTTGCTGACGCCTGTAGAACTCTCCAATCTAATTAATAATAAAATTCTCGCACATCCCTCCAGATCCCCTCTTCGTCTTATTATGAAACAGTTTTTGATTCATGCTCAGAGGGCGTTGAGTTCCCATGAGGACGCTCGAGCAACATCCCCCCCAAACAAAAGGTCAAAGAAAGTTGAAAGGCCATCAGGAGCCAACCTTATTCACTCACAGATGATTTACTTCCTGTGTTTGCATGCAGGAATGACTCCAGGGATTGAACTAGGACAGGAGGGAAGGTGCGGTGACAACAAGGTCAGGTTGGTTGTTTATTAAAATAATAAATGGCCTGGGGTAGGTGAAGAGGACCTTTGTATCAGGGTTAATGATATGAGACACAGATGGAAAATCTATGTAGTAAGTGCATTCATGAATGTATGAATATA
>NW_019511355.1:0-883 GCF_002814215.2 Seriola lalandi dorsalis
ATTTTATGTACTGTAACTTCATACTTCTACCTCTCTACATTTCAGATGGAAATAGTTTTACTCCACATTTATCCGACAGATATAATTACTAGTTAAAACTAGTGGTTTCACGTCTGAGTCGTTAACAGTTCCACTAACGAGGCATTATCTCCCTAAAATCCTCACAATGTGTCATGTAACAGTTGGAGACCCACAAAGGTAAAATTATTAATCTTTTCACAAATAATTAATACAAATTTGTGAAGCAGAATTTAGATTTTTTTTTATTTTTTATCCTACCCAGTGATAAACTGTCTTTGCAGCGAGGGAGCACGTTTAAATCATCTGAAGAGTTTATTCTTGTTCTTTCTGAGACATCTCCTCTTGACGTACCTGTTGTTTTCGTTGTGTTCAAAACCAGCTTTTTGGTGCTTAATGTCAATGTGATTTATACTTTTCTTTTTTTTTTTTTATTTTCCATCCCGTGTGAATTTACTAAATATTTAAAACCTGTGTAGAATTCATGTGAAATTAAGATGAAATGTTGTGTTAAAGATACACGCTACACATCACTCTAACTAGCAGAATGCTGATTATAAACCAGGTATTTTACTGACCTCCAGTGGTTGAAGCTCTGTTTACTGCACTGATGGACAGGTGCTCAGTGTGTGTTCAGTCAGTGCAACAGACTCTAATCTCAGAGTTACAAGAGTTTGAGGTGAAGTCGCTATTTGAAGCTCGACTAATTGATATTTATATATAACGAACTGTGTACTGTGACAGAGGTTTCTGGAAGCAGACACACCTGTAGAGCATTATTACCCTCCTCTGCATTTCCCCTCATCTACACCTAAAAAGGAGAGTGAGAATTAGGATTATATATCCACTGGGAAGCCAGAAACAC
>NW_019511356.1:0-512 GCF_002814215.2 Seriola lalandi dorsalis
TTTTCTTCTCCTCTTTTTCTCCCCTCTCATCTCATTAGTCAGGAACACCCACCCACTTACCATACCCACTTCAAACCCAGTGGGGATTGGTCAATTTGAATTCTGGGTGGGAGCAACATCTGGACCAATCCAGGGGGAGGGGAACCCAAAATTGGAGGGAAAATTCTAATCTACCTCATAAAAGGCTTCCTCTCCCTCCTGGCCCATCTTTCCTCTATTTCCCTCTGAGGAAGCACCATTTTGTGTGAAACGTCAGGGACCTCTGACTACGCAGGAGCACTCAACCTCCTTCTTTTACTTTTAATTGGCTTTTAACAGGGGACTTCACCGTCCCATCTTTACCTTTTAAAGAAACAAATAAAAGTTACGTTTTAGCATACTGAGAAGAGAGCACTCACCTGGAAAATACCACTGGCTCCCACCCTCCCCGGCCGTGGGAAGCCATCACACCCGGCCGGGGTAACATCCAAAGACTGCTTGTTAGGACAATACAATCTGCCTATTGAGTATCG
>NW_019511357.1:0-449 GCF_002814215.2 Seriola lalandi dorsalis
AGAAGTTGAGATCCTTCGCTCTTCTGCTCACGGATGGGTTCATATTGTCTTGATAAAATATCACACGCTCACATGTTCATTAAAAGTGATCTACTCTTGGGAGAGGCGGCAGAAATTGATGGTTAGGATAAGCAGTTTAAAATATAACCAATTAATTTAAGTAAATGTAAGTGTTTAACTGCTACTGTGGCTGGTATTAGCGACAGGGCTTTTATTGAAGGAACTGATTTCAATGCTTTTCAATGTGTTTGTGTAACTGCAGAATAAATACAACACTGTCATTAAGACATTAGATACAGAGGGAATCAATCAGACACGTTCCTCACCCTGTCAATGAAACACTGGAGGAACCATTTAGTGCTGTAAATCCCTGCAGACATCTGCTCCCTGTCCTGGAGAGAGAGAGAGAGAGAGAGAGAGAGAGAGAGAGAGAGAGAGAGAGAGAGAGA
>NW_019511358.1:0-729 GCF_002814215.2 Seriola lalandi dorsalis
CTGCTGCAGTACAGGTGCGCAGGACTGACGGAGAAGACTGCTGCCTGCACATGGATCAAGCCTCAGGACAGGTTTTCTTCAGTCACTGGACAGAGGGTTTGCAGTGAGTAATGACAATATTCCCTTGTGGTTTAAAAGTGAGCTGCAACATGTGCGCAAACGTTATAGTACCATAAACTGACAACTAAAACCCTGGGTATTATTATTTGGACTTTATTTTATTTTAGGTGTAATAAATGTTTTCTTATTTGTATTAAATCCTTGTGTTTTGACATTTATTCATGTTTAAAAGTGATAATGTGTTTTATGGTTATATGGATATGATTGAATATAAGGGCTATAGTTGGTTTAAGGTTGAGGCATGGAGTTAAAGCTCACAATGACAGTATAGCTTTTAGCTATAGCTAGCTTCAAGCTACCTTGGCCTCTCTGCTGCCTGGTCAAAGTCAAACACTTGAAGTTATAGTCGGAGACACATCCTGATTTTACATTTTCGTCGATATCACCGATGCACCTCCCACACAAAAGAGTGTATCAGGTATAAATGTGTGTATCACAACAATTCTGAAATAAAATTGAATCGAGTGAGTGGGCTACACGTTTATTACAGTCATAGTGAGAGAGAGAGAGGTGGGAAAATTGGGGAGGGAGAGGGAGGGGATAACACGCAGCAATGGACCACAAGCCGGACTTCGACCGTGGCTGAGGACTGAGCCACCAGGACACCGG
>NW_019511359.1:0-391 GCF_002814215.2 Seriola lalandi dorsalis
CACGCACGCACACACACACTACTGTGCATAAACATCCTCCTCCCGACTGCTTCGCACTCAAACAATCTGCTGCTCGTGGTCATTTTTCACCCAGCTTGTGCGTCATTTATGGAGGCAACATGCACTGTCACACAAACTGAGCGCAAAAACACATTTTAAATTGATAGCCAGTCTTGTGAGCCTCAGTGTGTGTGTGTTTGTGCTTGAGCTGCTTGGATTTTATTGTGTAAGTGATCCGGGGAGCGTTATGGGAGCAGAGCGATAAGCCTGGTGTCACTGGCGTCTAATCATACTCCATGTTCCTTATCGGCTGCAGGCTCAGGAGACTGAGTGAACTGTGGAGAGGGAGAAGAGAAGGAGGAGGAGGAGGAGGAGGAGGTGAGGAAGAGGG
>NW_019511360.1:0-480 GCF_002814215.2 Seriola lalandi dorsalis
CATATCGATATTATCAGCAACCTTGTTTCAAGTGATTAACAGGCACGTCTGGAGGGACTGCGAGCAGCAGAGCTGCCGCTTATGTTTATATAACGTTAATGGGCTCACAGTAATCTTACTAGTAGTTGTGAGTTGTAGAGGACTGGGATTTTTATTACAATTTCGGGAAACTCTGCTGCCTTAACTTACCTTCAAAACAAGTATTTGCTCTCCAGACCTTCTCCACCGTGTGTGTAAGGACTGTTCATGCACAGCTTACACTGCTGATTGGCTGTTACCGTGGCTCTGCTTGTAACCAATCAGATGGTGCTGTGGGTGGGACAATGCTGGCGACAGAGTAGTGACAGCAGACAGAGAGGCGCGGCTGCATCAGAGCCAAAATAACCCAGTTTTAAATTGATCTCTTTTCGGCTGTCGAATTTTAAAAAAGGCCGATGCCGATATGCGTCAAAATGCTGAATATCGGCGCCGATAATCGGC
>NW_019511361.1:0-641 GCF_002814215.2 Seriola lalandi dorsalis
AATTCAAATCCTCTTAAAATAATAGCTGCACTTTCAAGGAAAATGCTACACTGCTGATTCTCATCTGACTGATGCAGAGACAGTGAGGTGAAAGTTTTACGCCTTCAAAACCAGGATGTATGTTGTTTTTAGTAACGTGATGGAAAGCATGGCTTGTAATCCTCGTATGACTCGAACATATAGAGACGTTTGACTGTGCTGTGAGCTTCCTGTCTTTTGCTGGAATTTGAAGGGCCTACACACTCTGGCACCACAGGACTGTGTTTAAGCTCGGTTAGAAGTTACAAGAGAGGGGCAAGTGTGGTAGTACCAAAGCTATCTGTGAAGTCAGGGTTAGTGTGGTGCACACTTATAATATGACAGGCAGTGATGGAAAAAGTATCCAGAGCCATTACAGTAGGAGTCCTGTATCCAAGTCCTGCATTCAAGATAGAAATAGACAAGTACTATCAGCGGGATGTATTCACTCTTATTTATGTATGTCCCCTTTATACAGAAACACTGCTCCTGTAACTGATGCTTATATTAAATTATAAGATTGTTAATACTGATGCATTAACGTGCATATAGCATTTCACTGTTGCAGCTGGTTGTAGCTTTATATAGTGCAGTAGTTTAGTCCTGTGCTTCACAACCTAGGG
>NW_019511362.1:0-540 GCF_002814215.2 Seriola lalandi dorsalis
CACACACACACACACACACACACACACACACACACACACACACACACACACACACACACACACACAGCTCAGAGCCTCCTCTCTTCTGATTGGCTCACCAACCTGTTGTTACTAGAGCTGCAGAGAGAAGCCTGAGAGAGGAGATGTAAAACTGCACTGAGATGGTTTTTATATCTTCTGATTGATCAACACTTCAAATAAAACACAGAAGAAGAAACATGAGCTTTAATAACAATCATGGTTCTGATGTTAACGTCTCTGTTTGGCCTTAATTCAGACTCCCCTGCATCATGAGGAATGAGCAGATTTCAGGTAAAAACACTCAGAGAAACCAAATCCTACAAGGTTTGGATGGTGGGTCCAGGTGGGCGGGGCTTGGTGACTGCTTTGTTGTGACATCACAAAGTTCCAGAAGTCCTGACGGCTGGTTTTAAGGCTCAGTTTCTGAATACAGGCTGTGTGCATTTCTCTGTGGACTGAGGCTTTGATACTTTCACAGTATTAATATAGAAGCTAGAGCTGATCTATAATCTATAATCA
>NW_019511363.1:0-668 GCF_002814215.2 Seriola lalandi dorsalis
TCTCTCTCTCTCTCTCTCTCTCTGACTCTTCACTGCAGTTGGTTACCCAGTCAGTCTGAGGTGGTAAATAAGCCATAAAGCTGCAGAGTCATGTGTCATGAAAACACTTTGGAGATATAGTTCCATAAAGAAAAAGTTTTACACCATCGTTAATGACGAGATAGAGAAGGTGAAGAACAGGGCTGCTTGCAGGGGAACACAGTCCCACATGCAGAACTGTACAGTGTGTGCGAGCGAGAACGAATCCGACCGGGAGGGAATTTGTTCCGAGCTCTCCAGCTCCGAAACAGAAAGTAAATCCCTTGTTTTCAAAAGGCGAATTAAAGTTCAACTTGACTGGAGGAGAAAAAAAAAGAAAAGAAGAAATAACCTTTAACCCGCACTCAGAGTTTCAGCTGCAGCCGGTCCGTCCGCCTGTCTTACCATATTTCCTTGTTCTAATAAAGACAGCACACAAAGTCATTTCCCCGGGGGCCTTTTAAAACATTTTCTCAAGAAAATGAGCCTTTGTACAATCACAGCGAGCGAGATGGACAGTTTCCATTACCAGGCCCTTGTAATTAAAGGATTTGTACTAATAGCAAATTTATCATAATTCCTGCTGGCTATCACGTCCTTGTCAGGCTGTTTCATTTCAGCACAGTGTTTCATTTTAAACCCTTCAGGTT
>NW_019511364.1:0-1448 GCF_002814215.2 Seriola lalandi dorsalis
TATAGGAGTAAAAAAAATGGATTAACATATCAGTAAGGCCACTGTATTGTCAATTACCATCAAACTTCTGTTAGAGTTTAATGACACAAATCCATCAATTAAGATGACTTAGAAAACTTTATCATATAGCCTATTCTAATGATCAAATATGAGATTAGTCTTCTCCTTGCAGACTAAGAATATTCTGTCTACAATATCAACTGACATTATAAAACCCATAAAACAAAAACAAAAGGTTCACAAGTAACATTAATTTGAGCCATTCAAGTTGTACACTCAGACTGGGACATTGTAATAGTCTATAGCCTTTCTCAAAATGTATCAATAACTGTAACAGCTACTGATCCATTTGATCAGTTAGATTTTAGTATTTTTAATATGTCTTTACATGAGAGGTCATGGCGAACAGGACACAGCCCAGGGGCCAGAGGTCAGAACGTGTGAAGTGACTGGTAACATTTCTTGTTTGAATATCAAAGAGCTCACTTATAGACACTAAATCACCACAAACAGAGACAAAACACTCACCAAAAGGCACAAAATAACCACAAAGAGACACAAAAAAAACTATTAAGTCTAAACAACTTTTTAAATACGTTATTTTTTACTTTTATTTTAGGTCCAAAATTATGTATTTTAAAGTATTTATGATGCATTGTTACAGATTGAATGTGGGACGTCCTGTTTAAAACTCTTCCCGTACATACATGTGAGCTCCTGCTGTTACAAAAGCGTCAACACCCACTGACGCAGTATCGCAGCCCGCTTTATTTGCCCGCCTCATTTTGTGACGTTCGAAGGGACTCTCGGTGATTGACAGGCCTCTTATCCAATCAGCGTCAGTGTTCTAGCGCGAGTCACCGGCGGGTAAACCCACCAGCTTACTCTCCTGGTTCCCGGGACACACCACAAGCCTGCCGCCAGCCTGCCGAGCAGAAGCTGCGACCCGCCAATACTTTCTCTGTCCGGCTGGGATACTAATTAAACTCCCAGGGAGATAACAACGACAGGCGGGTTGCTAAAGTGCTCTGATTGAACACACTTCACGGACTAAACTCTTTGTCATTTGAATGGAAGCGGACGGTTTCGTGTCCCGGCGAACGTCCGTGGAAACACCGGGCGTCGATAGCCGGGTTGCAGGCGCCGCAGCCGGGGCAGAGTTTCGATGGCTAGGCGGCAGGCTACTGGACGCCACCGGGGGATTTGTCGGGTCTCTTCCACCAAGAATGACAGGGGAACAGGACTTTGCCCCGGTGCTGCATCGAGCAACTCCGGAGACCTCGACCTCTGTGGAGCCAGAAATAGACTATGAAGGGCTGCCTCAGGGAGTAGCCACCAGCACACACATGCTGGCAGGAGCCGTGGCTGGAATCATGGAGCACTGCCTCATGTACCCCATCGACTGTGTCAAGGTATCAGCACTAAAAAAAATACAACTCTCAGTTTAT
>NW_019511365.1:0-782 GCF_002814215.2 Seriola lalandi dorsalis
CGTATCCAGGAGCCTGTTGCGTTCAGGTAGCCGGTGTGGGTAGGTGTGCATAGTGTCCTCGGTTCTCGGGGGTCAGAGCCACCCGTTGCTCCTCCTCAGCTCCACCCTCTCAACCAATTATGGTTTCTTGTGGTTTCAAAAAACCAAGATGGCGACAGCCAAAATGCAAACTCCTAGCTTCAAAACGCTTGTTAACAAACGAATGGTGACATCACGGTGGGTTGTCACTTCGTTTACACAGAAATATGACAAAGTCAGTATGTTAAACTTGGACAGCTTGTGCTGCTTTCCCAGTACTGCTGGAAATGAAGGCTAGGTTAACTACGTTTTCATAGCCTTGCCTATTAGCTTTGCTGGACTTGTGCCTGTACTGCAACTTTTTCTCTGAATGGATATTTCCAATTCCATGCTTCATGCGCTCGACACAAGTAAATGAATGTAAACTTGCAACCAACGGAACAGTGGTTACATAACCTTTTGAAGCAATCTGCAACAACCACGCACAAATCAAATCGAGACCTTGTGAAATGGACTTGAATCAATTCAGGAAATCAGTGGCAATACCCAGCCCTACTCAGAATGGTGTGCAAAACAAAAAAAACATCTAGTAAGCAGCAGCTCTGTGGAGGGAAACTCCTTGTTGATGAGAGAGGTCAGAGGAGAATGGATGGACTGGTTGGAGCAGACAGAAAGGCTACAGTAGCTCAGATAACCACTCTTTACAACTGTGTTGAGCAGAAAAGCTTCAAAGTGAACAACACATCCAAACTTGAGGTGGATGG
>NW_019511366.1:0-1652 GCF_002814215.2 Seriola lalandi dorsalis
TTCACATCATGGATGGGGGTGTACAGGCGGCCTGTGAGCAGGACTAAGGCAGGCAGGAGTGACATGCTTAACCAGTTAGCTCGCTGCGAAAGAAACTGCTTCGGTTAGCAGAACATTGAAGGTTAGCCTTTATCATTCCCCACACCACCATGTCTACCGATTTGCTAAATGACTTCACTAAACAATCCAGACAATCAGGTTGTTCGTAGTATAATTTATCAATTGGCTAACTGAAGTTGGGACTGCCATATTGATGGGTAAGCTTAGCTAAATCCATGCTAACATTTGGTAGCCTTTGGCAAATAACGTTACACTCTCTAACTGTGGAGGACAACTCGCACAACCCTACATACTTTATTTACGTACACCTAGAATCCTCCAGAGGAAATATACAAGTCTGACTAAATCAGCCTAATTATGGCAAAGTGCTTCAGCTCAGAGTAGAATGGACGCAGCATGGTATGGGTTACATCCATCGGCACAGAGGCCGGCGACGACGAGACTAGCACCGGCCCTGTAACATCTATCTAAAATCGGCTCCATCCTTCACATTTTATATACCAAAGTAACACTGGCGAAAAGCGCAAAGCTTGCTTCGTATAACCATGTGTGAATTTGCTACTTACATCTTCTTTTTGGCACCTTTTTTGCCGCCTTTGGTCAGCCTCTTATTCTTGCCGACTGCCATGTTGGCTACAGGGAGTGAAAGAGGAGGAAATAGGTAATCGCGCGAGAATTAAAGAGAGACCGAGGTCGTGAGATTTGTTTATCTCGCGAGCCCTTGTAGTGTTTCTTTTTTGGCGCCTCCTACTGGTGAAACTAATGCTCGGATAATATCATGTGCCTCAGAAGTAACTGCTTACATGTTAAATAAACTGTCGTGGTGTCTGTGTCTTGTGTGTGCAAGGAGTTTGACTCTGATTCTTGGTGACTCTAAATGACTTCTTACACAATATAAACAGTAGGCTACTAGTAACAATGTCCAGGAAGCTACACATGGACATACATGTACAGTAAGCCTACAAAGGCTATATATGGCTGCACAGAGATGTCAGTAACAGTAGGTTGATGTATAGGCTACATCTGAGTTTTAGATTAATATAAATGTGATTTGTAAAATTATTTTAAAAATTTTGATAAGGGCAATAATTTGTTAATATTTAACGATATTTTCCTAAGCATATACTACCAAAACACAAAAATTCACAATTTGTAAAAATGAATCAATTGATTACCTAATTAAACATAGATTATAACAGAACACAATGCATTAGCCTAGGGCAGTGAACATGATAATTGGCACAATATACAGCCCTGTGCAAACGTTTTAGGCACATTAGATTAAACACACAATACCATCAGAGGGGCACCTGATTGGTTCTAAATTCTTTCTTCAACGTCCCTTATCATACAGCCAGAGTCAAATATTTCTTCAGAGACAGAGCACAACATCATGACCTCAACATCATGGTGTCAGCCTGGGATTACATGAAGAGACAGAAGACACTGAGACAATCCACAGAAGAAGTGTGGCAAATTCTCCATGATATTTGGGACGGCCTACCTGCCAAGTGGCATGCAAAACTGTATACATGTGTACCAAGGAGAACTGGTGCTGTTTTAAAGACAAGAGGTGTTCACACCAAATATTG
>NW_019511367.1:0-458 GCF_002814215.2 Seriola lalandi dorsalis
TGTGAAGTTGAAGTTTCGGTGGTTAAACTCGTGGTTAAACTCGTGGAGGTTCACTTCCTGTCCTGATATAAAATGTCTAGTCACGTTTTCTGTCCGTCTCCTCGGGCAGCGACACTGAGCCAGAACGGGCACAATTACGAGGTTGGAAAATGCCGTCATTTTCCCTTTATAACGTCCGTCTGGTCCGGCCCAGCTCCGGCCCAGCTCCGGCTTTCTCCTCTAAATCAAAGTGGCGCACGAGGCGCCGGCATCCTGGAGGCCTCGTGTTCACACACTCGCTTGTTTCCCTGCGACGATGGGCGTGTAAGCAACATGGTCGCGGCTACATTTTCCCCTCTGGTAGGCTGGGTGCAGTTTCCACCATTTTGTTTACACTCTGGATTCCTTGGACCAGGTTTTGGGACTGCCCCCCCCCCCTTTTTAGGTCCTGCAGTGGAGTCCTTTTGGTGTGTGTGTGT
>NW_019511368.1:0-841 GCF_002814215.2 Seriola lalandi dorsalis
CTTCTTTCCCTGTCCTGTGCATGAGCATGAACGCCCCCTGTTGCTGATTGGCTAGAACAGCGTTATGTGGCCACGGCTGATTTTGACAGTAAAGTAGATTAGAATCACCTTTAATAGCCAAACCTGCAGACCTTTCAAATAAAATTGTGTAAGAATAGAGTGACTGGTAAAATTAAAAAAAAAATGTCTCCCAACCTGAACTGCCCCCCAGACCCTGGAGGAGGGAGCAAAATCTTTGTGAGGTAGTTTCTGTACTGGACCTTTTTTTTTTGGGTTAGTTACTTCCATTTCCCTAGTGGGCATGCACCTCCAGCCTGTGATGAACTCTGGCCAACCTGCCATTACAATAAATAAATAAATAAATAAAGTGGGTGAACGTGTTTACTTTTCCTTTTCTTCCTCAAAAATACCATTAAAATTTTTTAATTTAACACAAGCTGAATTTGTCCTTTTAAGAGCTGCCTGCCATAAAGTCGTTTCGTTCTGAACTTTAGTATTTCTGTTACAGTGTCCAGTGATTTGTCGTGAGTGATTCTACACTGGCTAAAACAATATTCACAGCTTCTCATGTTTAACATGAAAAAGGTCACATCTATAAATGATGGTGAATAGAAAAATAGTGATAATATGCTTTGCGTGCCACAATAATGATATCTACAAGTGAACAGAAACAACTTTCAGAAAAAAGTTCTTAACTTGCCATATTCACAGAAACTGTGTCACATATGAAAAAGTATGAATTGGTACGTAGTGTATACTGCATCCAGTATCCTTCAAACAGAACCCATACAGAGGCATCTAGCTGTCGATCATCTGCTCTATTTAACCATGCTTTTTAAAC
>NW_019511370.1:0-2373 GCF_002814215.2 Seriola lalandi dorsalis
GAAGACGTCTACAGTGACAGTCAGGAGGCATGCTGGGTAATAGACTGTCTAACACTGGTCACACAAAGATCAGTTCAGACTGGAGTTTAGCTAGTCCCAGTCCCAGTCTCAGTTTGGTCTTAACAACTTTAAATAAACAAATAAACCAGATCAGGATGCTAAAATAAATACAGAGATAAATCATTAAATGCATAATTGAATGAATAATTAATAATAATTAATGACATACAATATAAAGTCGAAATGTAGAAATATTTATTTCCTGATAAGTCATTTATTCATTTAGTTTTGCCTTTAGATTTGTTTTAGTTTTTATTGGTGTTTCTATTAATGAAAATATTAATTTCTATTCTTTGTTTTTTTAGTTTGAAGTCGTCGTCTTTGTGCGACCAGCAGGTGAAAAGGTGCTTGAAGCTCTTCAGGTGAAATCCTGTCAGAACTTATATTACAGGAAATTTTTGTACAACCTGGTTTTGTTCTTTCATCGTGGAGTAAAAAAATAAAAGTTAAATATTTTCATAACTTTCATAACGACTAAATAACACCTGGTTGTAAAAAAAGTAAATCTTTGAACCTACATTTTACTGTTAATCAGTAAATGGATGCAGCCGCTTGGAACAACTCATACAGTTAGCTTAGCTTAGCTTAGCTTAGAGTAGCAGTCAGCTAACACGCACAGAACTCATTCCAGCCATTAGAAGATCTACATCCTGGTCTCTACAGGGTCAAAGGGCGCACAGGTGGGGTCAGAGGTCAACAGGAAGTGGAGCATTCTGGAGCTGGTTCATTCAGGGAGTTTAAGGAGGACTTACTGAACTGAACAGCCACAGCAGGAAGACAAATACTGGCGCTACCTTAAAATGCTGCTGAACATGAAACGACTGGAGCCTCGTTCTGACGGCCAGATTCAGAAAATATAACAACATCATTTTAAAATTAGTCCCAAGTCAAGATCAACAAAGTCAATACAGGAAAGTCCTATGTCAAAGAGACTTGCTGGTCCCCAAGTCAAGTCACAAGTCAAGACAAACAAATCCTAATCAAGAACAAGTCCAAAATCAAGTCCCTGATCAAGACAAGTCCCAACTAAGCGCAACAAATAGAAAGTCAGTGTACCTGTTGGTCCCAAAGTCAAGAGAAACAAGTCAAGACCAACAAGTCCCAACACCCCTGTCAAGTCAGGAAAGTCCCATATCAAAGGCAACAAGTCCAAGTCAAGTCTGAATCAAGACTGACGAGTCCTAAGAGAAGCAACGTGATTGGCTACTGTCTGATTGATTGCTGTTTGTCTGTGGTCATGAAAAGTGGAGGGTGTTCAAGTGAAGTCACGAGTCAATAGTGTTACAGTCGGGTTCAAAGTCTTTTTTGCTTTTGTGAAGTTCAGTCTCAAGTGATCAGATTCAGATTCAAGTTAAAGTCATGTGACTGGAGTCCACATCCCCGGACTGAGGGACTGAGGGAGCGCAGGACTTAAACCTGGCCAACAGAACGAAGCCACCCGTCTGTCTGAGATCACGATACCTTAATGAATGTGTGAACAGAATCAGAAGATCAAAGGAGGGTCAGAAGAAAACCTGCAGGTGGAAATAGACACCACACACCAGACCTTGCCAGAGTTGGGGGATAGAAAGCTTTAAGACAGAGAAGACCCTGAACAGACCGACAGCTCCCAGACACAAACATGCTGCAGCACATTAAACTACTGTAGGTCTATTTACTTAAATTAATAAAGTTTTAAATTAGAAGAGACATCCTACAGGTTCAGATGTTTTTATTCTGCTGATAGTAAAAGAGCTTTTTCTTGCTGTGGTTAAAAATCCTGTTTGCTGCTGCTCATGTTTGTCTGATGAAACGATCAGCTGGAAGCTCTCTGATCTGCAAAGACTCGTAGCCTCAGATAAAACCACATCATCATCCAACACCATCCAACATCATCCAACATCATCCAACACCATCCAACACCATCCAACACCATCCAACACCATCCAACATCATCCAACATCATCCAACACCATCCAACATCATCCAACACCATCCGACATCATCCAACACCATCCGACATCATCCAACACCATCCGACACCATCCAACACCATCCAACATCATCCAACACCATCCAACACCATCCAACATCATCCAACACCATCCGACACCAACATCACCCGACATCATCCAACACCATCCAACATCATCCAACATCATCCAACACCATCCAACATCATCCAACATCATCCAACACCAACATCACCCGACATCATCCAACACCATCCAACATCATCCAACATCATCCAACACCATCCAACATCATCCAACATCATCCAACACCATCCAACATCATCCAACACCATCCGACATCATCCAACACCATCCGACA
>NW_019511371.1:0-423 GCF_002814215.2 Seriola lalandi dorsalis
TTCAGACCCTCAATATAATTTATTAACAAGCCCAAACTAAAGGAGGCCTCAGTCCTTGTGTGTGATGGAGGGAGGAGAGAAAGGTCTCCTCTCAGGTGACTAAGTGTTTATGCCGGCTAATCTCAAAGGTGGATTTTATTTTTTTTTAACCATTGTGGAGGGAACCTTTTGTTTTCGCTTAAGAAAAAAAAAAAAAAAAGACTACTCAATGTAAATGAATAGGGGATCAGGGTTAACCCCTCTAGGGAAGGAGAGAGAGTGTGGGGTGTGTGTGTGTGTGTGTGTGAATCTAGTTCAGCCATCTTAATCCAGCACCCAGACTCTTGGCTCCTTGGCTCATCAAAGTGAGAGGCCAGCAGTAGCCGGCCCAGATTTAATCTCTGTGTGTTTGTTTGTATGAGAGAGAGAGAGAGAGAGAGAGAG
>NW_019511372.1:0-1287 GCF_002814215.2 Seriola lalandi dorsalis
AAATATGGATCACTGAAAGCCTGGGGCCAGTTGCACAAAACACCTTAAATTTTAAGTATAACACTTAAGGTTCAATTTTTACGTAGTTACTTACGTAGTTGCACAGAATCTCTCAGAATTTTCTACTGTTTCCATGGAGACCTATGTTTGCTGGCATCAGCTTGTGATACCTGTTATCACTTTTGGGAAGCTGACAACATTAAAGAAGCGCGTAATGTAGAATCAATTCCTCATCATTAAGGGTATCCACTGAGTTCTCCCACTCTTCATTTTCTTGACGTGTCATCATAAACACACACATGTTGCAGTGAAGACAGAGACAGACTCAGACTTTGGGGAAACTCTTAACTTTAGGTGTTTTGTGCAACTGGCCCCTGATTTCCAAAACCATTTGGCTCTGTGGTGCAGTAAGGCCAGAAAAGTGATAAAAATAGAATACCAGCGAGTAGGTACTAATGATTGCTTAATAAAACAACAAAGACCACTTAACACTGATCAGAAGGCAGATTTAACCGTCACTGTGCGTTTAACGTTGCAGTTGTGTTTCACTCATTTCTTGTGTTGCTCTGTCACTCTCCGTCTTGAGTCTCAGCAGGTTAACAAAGCTGCTGTAAAAGAGTGAGAGGAGTAGGGGTGGGCGATAACACATTTCTTTTCAATCCAACACTAGTTATACAGGGTCAGAACCGCCAACTGATATTGATATTGATATTGCTACTGATACTTATCAAAAGTGGCTGTATTTTCATGTAGGGGAGAGCAGTGTCATGATTTATGAGGTGTATTCATCATCAATAGCCATCATTTTTGAAGGTTATATTAAGGATTCAAGCCCGGGCCGCTGCAATAAGGACTGAGCTTCAATGTTGTGCGCTCTGGCAGTTGAGCCACAGAGGCGCTCCGCAGACCATATTCACACAGCGGCCATTTTCCTCTGACGTCAGGCTGAGGGTGGGAAGCCTCTTTAAGCCACTTTATTGTCTCTGAGTAAATCCTGTGGGAGAACGGCGAAACGGTTGAAAAACTTATTTACCTCACTTTCATTCGACCAAATTGATAAATGGGCAGAAGAATCTGCGAGGATCAAGTTAATGTTATGCATTACACAACATAAATGTCAGAGTTACTAAAGGTGACCAATCAGTTCACTGGCTTGTGCTACTTGTTTCTGATTCTGTTTCACAGTGCCAGGTAATATTCAGTGACAGGCGGGTGACATCGCAGACAGTTCAGTTCTGTTGAGGGCAGCAGTATCACCACTGTCGTGGCACAGGCATAAAAACGAGC
>NW_019511373.1:0-716 GCF_002814215.2 Seriola lalandi dorsalis
GCTTGTCTCCCTGAGAGGTAATAAAAAGCCTCATGTGGAAGGAGGTTATATTAGGACTATGAGAAATCAAATAGATAGGATCTGAAGTGCTCGATTTCACTCAGAGCTCCAAAAAAGAGAGTTCGGCTGTCTCGCTGAGCAGGGCAAATATTGAAACATTTCAGTCAGCGTCAGGGCAGTTGAGCAACACGCTGGAATGTCGGCGGGTCACAGACGCGTGTGCAAAATCAGCCTACTACCTGTCTAAGGCCGCATATTTGACCTCACTGACTGAGTTTGGCTCAATTTTAAGCCAGTGTGTTTACCTGCCCCCAAATAAACAGGTTACTGTGGAGTAGTAACCTTGTTTCTTTAACATCATTATAGCCCAGGTCTCCACAACAAGGGTGTCTATTTATCAAGCCTCTAATAGTTCCACTTAAAAGTAAAGTACCAGGAAAAATGTTATTGGCAGAGTCTTACTCCTACAAACAGACAAAAGTAAAAGTGACTTTTAAAAACAAATGTGATCAAATGATTGATAACACTCTACCTCTCAATGTCCCTGCCTGTTACACTTCACAAAAAGAACGCCAAATGTCTTTCTGAGAGATTTAATACTCATATATTTTTGTTTGCCAGGATCTTTCTGGAGCTTCCTCACCACTACACAATACACTGTAACTTCAATGTCCACTGACAGCAGTCTTTGAGTATGCCTCATGTTGTCTCTATTC
>NW_019511375.1:0-851 GCF_002814215.2 Seriola lalandi dorsalis
CACAGCAGTCCACACTTCCTGTCTACCACCCTGCCTCTGAGACACACACACACACACACACACACACACACACACACACACTCTCACGCACGCATGCAGTAGTGTTAGTTACACTTGCATAAGAGCAGCGGAGGTTCAGAAATGTATATCACATCATGACCCCCCCGCCTCATCTCTGATGTGTTTTCCTTTCATCATCTCTTGTTCATTTATCTGCTCTGTCTATCTTTCTCTTCACCTTTCTATTTTTGTCTTTCTCTATCATTTTTTCCTCTTTCCTCTGTATTTTGGGCGGTATCTGATTCCCTTCCTATTTGTATCTTTTGCTGTTCTTGCCTTTGTTCTCCTTTCCTTTATCACTCTGTCAGCCTCTCTGTCTCTCTTCCTCTCACTATCTCCCTCTCATCAGCCACTTCAAAAGTGGAAATTGGACTAAGACAGGAAGCAGCAGAGAAAGAAAGATGGGGAATACAAGGACCAGAGGTTTTAAGGGCAAAATGAGAACAACAGCTTGACTATATTACACATACATATTATACACACACGTGCATCCTTTCTCTGTGTCAGTAATCTTCATTCCAGTGGAAAGTTCTGTATCCATTATGCATGCATTACCATGTTAAATTAATGTTTGATTTGCCAGTGTTACATCTGGGGCTGCAGCAGTTCAAGTTTGTGTTTCATCTGTGGCTGTGATGGATGCTGTTAATCTGGGAGCAGCAGGAAGGTTGAACAAAGATGGCTCCGCTCACATTCTGAGTCAGGGAGCTGAGACTGGGTCCAGGGATTTAACTGTTGTATCTAGCCTGGTAAATGTCCTAAAGATGTGACAAAATGGTGTGATTATATAT
>NW_019511377.1:0-393 GCF_002814215.2 Seriola lalandi dorsalis
ACACACACACACACACACACACACACACACACACACACACACACACACACAGATCCACTGACCTTTGTTTCTTTTGTGACATTTTAAAAAGTTCTCTAAAGTTGAGACTGTTGTCTGTTCTGTGCTGTGCAGATCAGCCGTTTGGAGGAAACATGGACGACTCTACGAAGGAACTACACGCAGACCGCCATCAGCTACGAGAAAACACTCAAACCTTTCTACAAGAACCTGTATGAGGGCACAGGTACTTGGCACACACTGTCACAGATCACACCACTTCACTTCAACATAATAACTGATTTTCAGGGAGGCTGGAAAAGCTTCTTTATAAAAAGAAAGAAGGAAATAATTCACAAACAACCAAAAATCTTCAAAGCTGAAGATCATGAGTTG
>NW_019511378.1:0-1379 GCF_002814215.2 Seriola lalandi dorsalis
TGGACCTTTTTGGATACATCTTGGAATGTGACTAAAACTAATTGATTATCAAAATAGTTGCAAAATAGCTGCTAATCGATTAATCATTCTAGCTCTGAATGAAAATATTCGTTAGCTGCAGCCCTGCATAGTTCTCTATATTTTGAATCTTATCCGTATCTGTATCTCACCTCCCCCTTCCTAATGAGGGGTTATTACTGGCCACGCTCAGTATTGACTTCATCATCATCATCAGCTCTTCTCTACACTGATATCTTTATATCTAAACTCTACAACCAGCTGAGTGCAGGGTAAAGATGTGTGAACATGCAGCAGACACAATGAAGCATCAATAGATTGCCCATAGAGCTGCATCATTAGCACTGAGCTTGGTCTGGCAGCAGGATGAGACAGTCTGTCAATGGCAGACAGCCCAATGGCTGTTTATTGATTGCTGTTGGAAGCAGCAGCAGGAGGAGGAGGAGGCAGTTCCTCTCTTTGTTAGAGCTTCTATAGGGACGCTTTTTTGGAAGACTTCAAGTGAAATATTGAGAAGAGCAGAAATGTGAGAAAGAATCTAGAACATAGTTCATTGATTGTCCACGCGTTACACCACATTCAGAAAGATTCATTTTCCCTCATAAAGTCATTTAATCAGTGATTTCACATAACTGGTTCCAGCTTTTCATCAGTGGGAATTTGCAGCTTTTCTTTGTCTTTTTATATCAAAATAATATTTTTAGGTTTTAGACTTTGTTGGATGGAAAAGGAATCTGGAGACATTTTAATAGTGATTACTAAATCAGATTCCAATTCCAAGATTACTAAAGAGAAATCAGGTTGAACCGTTTAATAAAGCAGGAAACACACTTTACTGCTGAGCTCTGTTCTACATTCATCTGAGTGAACAGAGAAACCAGAGTGCTTCATTAACACTGCAGTATGGTTCAATGTGTGTTGAGAGAGAGAGAGAGAGAGAGAGAGTCTGTGTGTGTGTGTGTGTGTGTTTTCTGTATATAATGAATGTAAGTGTGTCTCCACACTGTACAGGAGCACTAAAGCCTGATCTCTCCATCTTCACTGTCCCATAGCTGGAGGGGAGTCGTCTGAACAATGGGTGGGGGTGGAAATAGTACTGTGTGTGTGTGTGTGTGTGTGTGTGTGTGTGTATGTGTGTGTGTGTACACTCTGGGGGATGCAGAGGTTGTTTTGTCTCTGTATCTGTTGTTGTCAGAACTCCAGTTTACAAAGGAAGTTATGGTTTCCACTGGAAAAATAAAAGTTTGCTCTGTGCAACATTTGTGATTGTAGTGATCACCTTGTATGACAACATTCATTCCCTTACTTTAACTTGTATCCAAAGATTATTTCCTGTTCTTATCTCAACCAAAATCTTTACA
>NW_019511379.1:0-440 GCF_002814215.2 Seriola lalandi dorsalis
TGTAAAGATTTTGGTTGAGATAAGAACAGGAAATAATCTTTGGATACAAGTTAAAGTAAGGGAATGAATGTTGTCATACAAGGTGATCACTACAATCACAAATGTTGCACAGAGCAAACTTTTATTTTTCCAGTGGAAACCATAACTTCCTTTGTAAACTGGAGTTCTGACAACAACAGATACAGAGACAAAACAACCTCTGCATCCCCCAGAGTGTACACACACACACATACACACACACACACACACACACACACACACACAGTACTATTTCCACCCCCACCCATTGTTCAGACGACTCCCCTCCAGCTATGGGACAGTGAAGATGGAGAGATCAGGCTTTAGTGCTTTAGTACAGTGTGGAGACACACTTACATTCATTATATACAGAAAACACACACACACACACACACACACACACACACACACACACACACACA
>NW_019511380.1:0-485 GCF_002814215.2 Seriola lalandi dorsalis
AATATGTGTTCTGTGCAGGGATAATACTCTGAGGTGTTACTGTAATGTGGTTGTTGATGATTGATGAGGCCAGACACAGAAGGAAAGGCAGGTGCTGGTCCAACACTGGGGAGGACTGGACTGGAATTCTGGTCCTGATACAGACAAACATGTGAGAGGACAATTAGTTTAGATCATACACATTCTTTATATTCAAACATGTTAGGTCTGTTGTGTGTGTATAATAAATAGTAAGGATAGATATGAATATGCTAAAATAAATACAGTATTAGGATGTGGATCATGAACCCGCTGGTTCTGGATCAAACTTGTAGAGATTGTTGTTGTTTTACTTGTAAAAAAAAGTTACTGACGCATCTAGCTGGACAACAGCTGCAGGAACAGGCTGAATTCTACTAAATCACTTAAACGTCAACATCATACATTTATGCAACTTGAAGTGTTTGTCAGTACGGTTTGTCATTTGCACTAATGATACTTTTCGC
>NW_019511381.1:0-945 GCF_002814215.2 Seriola lalandi dorsalis
AGCGCTCTCACACACGCTGGAGCACCGAGCGCCACGCACATGCAGACCCTGCTCTTAGTGTCTATGGCGGAGGAAACTTCACCTTCAAAAGTGTGGTGAAGGTGTTTTCCATGAGCGGAAGAGCGGAAACACGAGCGACCCTCTGGAAACATCCAGTGAAAGTCTGTCTCACAGAATCCCCTCTGTCTCACTAGGCCGGGGGTCGGCAATCCACGGCTCTGGAGCCACATGCGGCTCTTCAGCCCTTCTGCAGTGGCTCCCTGTGGGTTTAAAAAAATATATATAATATGAAAAATAAAAAAAATAAAATATTTTTCTTTTTTCTTTTAAAGAGAACACCTCATATTTTGGAGATCTAGGTGATACTGATAATATTTAATCGACTTAAATATACATCACATCTTACAACGTCTCCATAGCAACGTTTACAGCCTACCTCCACTTCCTGCCGCCGATAGGGTGAAATAGGTTTTGCAGCTTCCGAAGATTTTTATTTGTGGGAGAGGGGACAAAAATGGCTCTTTTAATAGTAAAGGTTGCAGACCCCTGCACTAGACAGACAACAGCTATTAAGATGAAACCTGTGTTTGAAAATTGGTTCACAGAGGGAAAACTACAAGTCCTATTGAAAAGATCACCATGGCCGTCCCAAGGCTTCAATAAAGAGATTGATGTCTTATATGTGTACCAACAGTTTACGGTTGAGGTTTTATTGTAGTTTAGAAACTTCCCTCAACTCTGTTGAGGTCAAGAGCTTCAGATCTCAGTTTAACATGGGTGTGTATGGGAGCTTTGGACAGCCCTCACTGCACTTTGGGGGAATTTCCTCAAAATCGTAAAAGATATCAGAAGACCAAAACTGCACCTCTACATTTTTTTAATATAAAAATAGTAAATAAAGTTTGGAAATTGTGGGGCTTAACATAGTCGGTCTGATTTTTTTTT
>NW_019511382.1:0-757 GCF_002814215.2 Seriola lalandi dorsalis
TTAGACGAGTGTGAAACATGATGAGAGCGAAGACGAGGTGAATATTGAGCTGAAATGGAAATAAAATGAAAATGAGTATGAAAGAAGAAACAGAGGGAGATACGGAGATGATGGATGTGTGTGTGACAGAGGAGGAAATGAAGTGAGAGGATATTGTTGAGAGAACACACAGACACACACACACACACACCTCTGAGTCTGAGAACGAAGGAAGTTTAAATAAACAGAATTTACTCAACAATAACCTTTATTCCTCATGACTAAAGTTAATACACATGAAACCAGCTGATACAGCTCTGCATCAATACGTTTATTTTATTTAAGCTTCATTATATTTTCTTTTTTAAAGTTTTTCCACATATGAAGTTCTCTCTCAGGTTTTATCACCTGATGTTTCCGTGATAAAACAGCTCATTTATAATAAAGAGAAACGTGGAGATAAAAAGCAAATGAGTTGCTGATAATTAATTTTTTTTAAATGCAACAACAAAAAAGTTGAAATCTAATAAAAATCTAATTTTACCTGAACTTTTTATTCATATTTGATTTTTTAAATTTAATTTCTGTTTCTTTTTTTTTGTTAATATTAAAAAAAAACACAAATTTTTAAAAATCCTTTATATTATTGATCAAAACCAGATATAATGAGCCCTGTTTTTATTCAGTGTCTGTGTTTCTTAAAACACATCCTGAAAAAAATCAAGAAATCTCGACACTGTGGCCTCGGTTTTATTTTATTTCTTATTCTAATCTTTAT
>NW_019511383.1:0-546 GCF_002814215.2 Seriola lalandi dorsalis
AAAAACTTAAAATAAACATCATTTCACAAATAGATTTCTTCTGTTCCTCTGTCTGTGTTTATCCCACAACCCCTCAGATTTATTCTGTGACCCCTCAGAAGGGTCCTGACCTCTGACCGCTGACGAGGGCAGTAAATAGAATTTGTATTTAGTGAGTTTAAACATCCAGAACCACAGTCCTGGTCCCACATGTGATGAGACTCTACAGGGAAATTCAAAAAAGAAAAAGACGTAGTTTTCCCAGAGTCAAAGCCAGAAGCCAGAGTGCTGAACATGAACATGTGATGTGACCAGAGACGATGAAGATGACTCAGGTGGGAACCTGTGGTTTAAATAATGTCCTTCAAAACAGAAAGAAAAAGGTGTTGTACCTGTCAGAGGAGACAGGTAAATCACCTCTGACATCCCTCAGATTAGCACCTCCGCAGGAACACGTCCTGTCTTGTAGGACTTACGCTGTTTTAGTTTTGATTTCAGAGTCTGATTATTCCAAACAGGACTCACATACCAGCAGGTAGCACTCAGGTATGCTGTGTAATGTTTTCC
>NW_019511384.1:0-313 GCF_002814215.2 Seriola lalandi dorsalis
CATTTATGTGGATGAACAAAAGAAAAGCTACAAGGATTTGGGCTTCAAAAGGTGAGCATAGTAAATCCATGTTCATCACATGCAATAGAGAAGCTGTTTGATCTGTATGAATCTCAGGTTGCTTTGACAATGATGTGAATTGTTTTTATTTGTCAAAATGATTAGCTTTAACCTTAATTATATTCCTCTGAGCTGCAAGTTAGTCAATTAATCGATCAGTTGATCAACAGAAAATAAATCAGCAAAAATTTTGATAATTGATTATTTGAGTAACTTCCCAAGTTTTAAAAAAAAAAAAAAAAAAAAAAAAAAA
>NW_019511385.1:0-606 GCF_002814215.2 Seriola lalandi dorsalis
GCAACACCAGACTAAATAGAGAGTTGATGATGAAAAGGTAAATCTACATTGAGCAAGTTACATATCTAAGTCCATCAGACTGAGTGCTGCAAGTGAGAGAAGCATTTCATTTCATTTCATTTGCATTCAATTCAATTTAAGTGAGAGATCGAGCTACAGCAATAAGAAATAATAGATAATAGATTGCAGCAAAAGAAAGATTCTTAAAGACAATTCTTAGATAGTGAAATCTTACAGTTTTTATAAATTTATTGATGATATTTAGAATACCATGCATAGCAAAGAACGCTGTTATTTGTGGAACATTTGAGCCTGGTGAGAACAAGTGCAGCTTAATACAAATGTTGTAACAGTTTTTCTTCACTTTGTCTTATTGTTGAAGTTTGTGACTGTCGAGTTTCCATCCAAATTTAGTGCAAAATTTATCAAAACTTTCAGAAAACCAGGCAACCACGCAAACCAGCATTATATTAGGCGTTTCAGTCGGACTGTGGTGTGTTTGTGGTGTGAAAGCAAAGTAGACAAGCCACAGCAGCAAGCTGTGAGAGATCTATAAGTAGTAAACTGTCAAGAAATCAACCTTGTAAGCAACCTGTATGAGCAATG
>NW_019511386.1:0-1383 GCF_002814215.2 Seriola lalandi dorsalis
CGCATATTTTTCAAGTGTGACGCGCCAGCAAAGTTGCTTAAAGTTGATACCGTTCTCTATAGTTTTTCTATGTCTAGGCTTACATGAAAAAATCTAAATATATCTTTTAACCATTTTAACAGCTGCATGTGAAGACAGTGGCAAACATAAATCAGAAATGAATTTAGAATGAAAATAAAGCCAATATTTGAGTCGCCTGCAAACTACGGAGAGAGATCGACCTGGCAGTAGCAGCGACACAGCAGACGCACAGTCGGTGTGAACGCGAGCTGCAGCAGTAGCGCAACGCAGCCGCCACGCACACGCAGCACAGGCAGTGTGTTCCCTGCTTGAGGTACATACAAAGTTTCGACTGTACACAGGTCTGATTTGATGTGCACATCTGGGACAATTTGGTGCAAAAAAAATGCAAGAGTGTGACCAAAAGTAGTAAATCTGTGTGACTGAATCAGACAAGCAGGGCACAGCTGACAAGGATCCAATATGCACAGTCAACTTTCCCCAGATAAATAAAGGTTAAAGGAAAAATCAAACAGACCTGCAGGTTTTCATTCCTAAAATTTGGGGTGCGTGATTTGGGCCTGGCATCTCAGCATTTTCCAATGTTTTCCACTTTGGGAAATACTGATGAATAAGTTCCAATGTGTGAAATTGGGAATATTTAACAACTTGAGTGGTAAAGGCAACTACTACTGTTGGAAACAGTAATCCTGATTTTTTGGATTTTGTCGGCTGGTGTGTGATTCACCAGCTGGTCCTCTGATTGCTACATGACTCCCAGGCCTAGAGCTGGGTGTCACATTCAAGTCCTACTGTTTACATTGGAGTGTGGACTTAGCCATGTGGGCTTCACTGCCACTGTTATAGAAGAAGCAGTAAAATAATGGAAAAGGTTTAACACAAGTGGGTGGTTGTATATATTTAAATGTGTGCGTGCTTGTGTGTGTGCTTGTGTGTGTATGTGTACGTCTGCACGCTCTTAAACGTGCATATGCGCAGCTCACGTGTGTGTAAAGGCATGTGTGAGTGTGGAGAGGCATGTGCGTGCATGTGTGTGTGTGTGTATGCGTAGGCGTTCGGTATGCCTGCCAGTCTGGGGTTCTCCTGGCAATGAAGGCTTCCCGCTGCAGCATCAGAGGTGACGAGGTGCGAGGGCGTACACACACACACGTACACACACACGTACACACACACAGACACACACTGAGGGTTTTCCTCAGTCTCATGCCAAAGCAGAGAGAGGAAAAGACCAGTGTGAGGTGCTGGGAAATAAGCAGCATTAAAATAGTGAGGGCTTTTTCCACTGGCACAGTACCACATATGGCGAATACACAGAAGTGACAGGTGACTAGGCCTGGCGTGACTTCTGTCTACACACACACA
>NW_019511387.1:0-669 GCF_002814215.2 Seriola lalandi dorsalis
TTCGGTGTTTGTCTTACTGTGCTTTTAAGGATTATGTGTGTTTGTGTCGGTAACCTGTGATTTTCCTCAGCAAACAACACTTCTGCCAGGGTTCAGTGTCGACAATTTCACCTGCCACACACAAACACACATAGGGAGCTGCTGCCAAACACTAGGACCTTTAGCAATAGCTAAAGTGGTCAAGCTACATTTACCATAGAAAACAAAGTGAAGGACCTTTGGTCTCTGTATCCATACACCACTGCTAACATTACTCCCGATAAAAGGATAAACAGTTAATAAAAAATAAACAATAATAATTAGATTAGTCCACTTCCTTTGGCTGAGGTGTTGTATTGCCTGATGGCAGTGGGAACAAAGGATCTCCTGAACCTCTCTATTCTGCAGCGCAGTGAGATGAGATGTTTGCTTCTGTAGCTGCTTCTCTGTCCTGCCAGAATGTTGTGGAGAGGATGGTTGGTATTGTCTAAGATGGCCTCCATCTTACATTGCATGCGTCTCTCCACAACAGTCCTGAGTGAGTCCAGACTCGGCTGTGTCAATTGGTCGCCTGTCAATTACATCATATCCTCTATGATCATGTGTCAGTGTTGTTTGTCTGACAGAAACTCAGTATTGACTTTTATCTAGTTTTATGTCACATACACTTTTTACACCTTTTTTTACACT
>NW_019511388.1:0-640 GCF_002814215.2 Seriola lalandi dorsalis
CGCCCAGGTATTTTAACAGGTGCCCAAGTATATTTGGCATTTTATTTGTATGTTTCTAATCCATCAGAATGGTGTCAGCCGCACTTGATTAACTACTCTCTACTCACTCCCCTGTACCTCTTCTTTCTGCTAACATGCAGACAAACAGAAAGAGGGAGACGCATGGCATTACATTCGACAGGGACACGGTGGATATCGCACAAACAATGTAAAACAACTCCTCTTCTTACTATGCTTATTAACTGTTCTGTGACTTTGATAATAGCTTTGAGCACTAAGCTTAATTTAAATTACATGTGTTTCCAGCACATGTAATGCAACAATCATCTGTTTTTCAGGTCAGAACTGACCTGAGAAGCTGACTGAAAAGGGAAGCACCTGGCTGCAGGTATACGAATATCGATAAATGGACGAGCACCACGGGCATTCCTATTTGGCCAGGCATCGGAGCTGTTGTTTAAAAAACCTAGAAAAATGATGTGCTCTGCGCAGCAATGCAATGTTTGTCACTGAGGGATATGAAATAAATGCAAATATTGTGTTAATGTTCACACATATTTGTTCTTGGTCACACCAAGTTACTACGTCAACTTCATTAAAAGAGGAGTGTGTTTTCTGCTTTATTCAGTGTTTGTAACGG
>NW_019511389.1:0-350 GCF_002814215.2 Seriola lalandi dorsalis
ATAAACACACAGATGTTGGGCAGTACCAGAAATCCATTTTTCAATGGCACTAAATTGAAAGCAGAATACCTTTAACGTTAATCTGTATTAGATCAGCCCTCCCTCTTGTTTCCAATTACTTTCACATGCAGATGCACTCTCTCTTACACACACACACACACACACACACACACACACACACTGAATGAATCATTAAGGACAGTCGGAGGAAAGTGCTGACAGTCAGGTCAGTATGAAGAAGTGTTCAATGGGGCAACACGTTGTGAGTGGTGGAGAGGAAGAAAATGTTACAGAGTCAATTCTCTCCCCTGCAGGTGACTATATACCTTCAGTAATGCTACTCCAACTCT
>NW_019511390.1:0-405 GCF_002814215.2 Seriola lalandi dorsalis
AGAGAATAGTGGAGGAAAATTACTTCTGTCCGTTTCAGCTTGGGGTTTCTTTTCTTTTTTGAGTGCAGGTGCAACACTTTCAGCCACGTCTGTAAGTGGTGCCAGTACAACACCTGCTATTTGTTACTTCCTCATACTGTAAATGCCAAGTGTGTCTCATTGTGGCTGCTCACCATGACATCAGAGAGAGAGAGAGACAGAGAGAGAGAGAGAGAGAGAGAGAGAGAGAGAGAAGCTTCCTTTTCAATCAGTCACACTGCTCCTGAGAAAAACATGGGCAAACCAACCTTGGATGTCATGGGTATTGAGGTCAAGTCGATGTCCTGTATGAATGTGTGTGTGTGTGTGTGTGTGTGTGTGTGTGTGTGAGTGTGAGGTTTGGTGTGATGTATAGTTTTTAATATT
>NW_019511391.1:0-679 GCF_002814215.2 Seriola lalandi dorsalis
CCTGTGATGCCCTGAGTGGCGTTCGCTCTACCCGAATCAGAGGAGGTATGATTATCTCTTATCACCAGAGTCACATGAAGCCAGATCACACACTTGAACTATGCTAGGTCTCTACATTAGTGTTTGTTTTTTTTGTTTTTTTAAATATGTCTTTACATGTTTTCTAACTTCAGTAAGTCTTCTCAGTATATTAATTAAGGCCTGATAGTGATTGACAAGCAGGTGTTATAAAACAAATAAGAGATGCCTCTGCGGATGAAAAAACACCACAGTGAAATTCATTAAAACATATAGAGTAGAGTTAAGATTTTCACGGTGCGATGAGGCAGGGGTGAGAGACTCAGATGCGGAGGAGGAACCAGTGTGAAAGAATTTATTTGAAACAAGAAACCAAAGTCCATACAGATGCCGCCGCCGACAACCCAGCCGCCAAACCTAACAACCAACAATGATCCCACAAAGACCAGACAGAGCAAGGGCTTTTTAAAGGAACGGAACTGATTAACGATGGAGAACAGGTGGGGAAGCAGACAAAGGTGGGACACATCAGGGATGATTAACCAAAGGAAGCAAAACTAGAACTCAGACACTGGGGCGACATGACTATCAAAATAAAACAGGAAGTGCATGGGGAAACAGAGCACAAGACAGGGAAGACTAAACTAGACACCAGAAACAC
>NW_019511392.1:0-448 GCF_002814215.2 Seriola lalandi dorsalis
GGGCCTTAGTTATTTATGTGACGTATTTATTTGATGTCGTCACGGTAGACAACTACAGATAATACACATCATATAACCTGTTTTTTGTTTGTTTGTTTTTACATTTATTTGTTGTACCTACCATAGTTTCCTCTCTGCTTGAACGTTTTCGCGTAGTTAGCTTGCTAACGTGTGTCATGTCATCACAAACAAACATCAAGGCGGACATGTTGCTCGAAGAAGAAGAAGAAAAAGAAGAAGAAGAAGAAGAAGAAGAAGAAGAAGAAGAAGAAGAAGAAGAAGAAGAAGAAGAAGACTTCCTTAAAATAAATAAATAAATAAATAAAAAGTTAAGACTTCCTGCTTCTGCACAGAAAAAAAATAGGTTTAAGATAAATCACATTGTAAAAGCATAATTATGGCTGTTTTGTTGTTTTTCCACCAGTGTATGATTTTTGGGTGAAAACAA
>NW_019511394.1:0-1410 GCF_002814215.2 Seriola lalandi dorsalis
GTGTGTGTGTGTGTGTGTGTGTGTGTGTGTGTGTGTGTGTGTGTGTGTGTGTGTGTGCAGCTGCAGGAAGGTTCCTCTGTTCAAACTTCTCTCATCCAACTTCCTGAACTTTGACTTTTTCACTCATTAAAAATCTTTTTTTTTCTTTCGTTTCATTTTCTCTTTTTCTACAGAACAAATGAACTTTTTCAGCTGAGGACAGATTTTCTTCGTCCTCCATTTTAACCCTTTTCTTCCACAACACATACTCGCTGATAGAACCATGTATTAATCCTGAAAGCTCCAGAGGAAGCTAGTAAGTGGACGTTGAGTGGAGACTATCTTGTTTAAAACTTTTGAAAACACTCTCTCAGATTCTCCCTCGTGTATTTTGTTTTCACTAAAGTCATTTTTAATATTTAGTAAAACTAGTATTTTTATTAACTTCATCTTCTGAAGAGGACAGTGTGTTTCAGTTGAAAGCTCCAGAACATGCTAAGAGGAGGGACTTCAGCGGAGACGACTTCATTTTTTTGATTCACCTTTTTCTGAAGGTATAAATGTTGTTGACACGTGACTTATAATGTTTAAGAAACTGTTTTGTTTGTTTTCCTGCGACTCATTACATCCACTTTTATTCTTTAACTTCCTGTCTGCGATTTGTGAACGAGGATAACTGCTTTGTTTTTCATATAGTTAACGAGAATCCTCAAACTCATCCGGACTCTTATTGCGTCCGATCTCGAGCTGCTTCATCAAACTTCACTTGCCGACACAAACCGCCACAGGATGAGGAAAGTGTCGCCGCTTTGCCTCGTCAAAATAAAATCCTGTGGCACTACTCCTGCAAAACACGAACACAAAGCTGCAGGGTTTTTTTGGTTTCCTGTGAACTTTACTTTGAAGAGTTCAAGCAGGAAACACTTCTTCATTTTGCACGGCAGCAGTTTGGAGAGTTCGGACTTTAAGAGCAGGAGCTGAGGCCGATGATCAACTACAGGAGCGGAGTTTAGTAACTCATTGATGTGTTTGCTCGTGTTTTATTTTGAAAGAACTGCAGGATGTAGCTGGATGAGGGCAGGGTGGGGCCGCATGATCTGCTTCTTCAGCCTCTGCTGTTTTAATGAAACTCCTCAAAACCTCTTAGTGAGAAACTGAAGGTGTGTTTGAGTGGCGCTGACGGACGGATGGATGGAGGGATGGATGGATGGATGAGCAGATGAATGAATGAATGAACGAATGAACTGTGGAGCAATGAAGCAGAAGTGTTTGACAGTGGAGGACAGACCTGTTGTATGGGATGCCAGCAGAGACTGAGTGTGTGTGGGTGTGGTGAGACTGTCTTGCTGATAAGCAGCTTGTGGAGCAAACTACCACAGCATGGGAGTGTGTGTGTGTGTGTGGATATCAGCCATCACACACATTCACACA
>NW_019511395.1:0-355 GCF_002814215.2 Seriola lalandi dorsalis
CCTCTTAGTGAGAAACTGAAGGTGTGTTTGAGTGGCGCTGACGGACGGATGGATGGAGGGATGGATGGATGGATGAGCAGATGAATGAATGAATGAACGAATGAACTGTGGAGCAATGAAGCAGAAGTGTTTGACAGTGGAGGACAGACCTGTTGTATGGGATGCCAGCAGAGACTGAGTGTGTGTGGGTGTGGTGAGACTGTCTTGCTGATAAGCAGCTTGTGGAGCAAACTACCACAGCATGGGAGTGTGTGTGTGTGTGTGGATATCAGCCATCACACACATTCACACAGACTCACACACAGACACACACACACACACACACACACACACACACACACACACACACACACAC
>NW_019511396.1:0-616 GCF_002814215.2 Seriola lalandi dorsalis
CAGCGAGCTCATTAACTTTAGCTGTGAGTTCTTTAATTGGGTCAGTCTTTGTTGTGTGAATTGATTTGTCTTGCTTACTGCACGCCTGGACGGTGCTAAGCTCAGACTGAGCACTGTGTGCGCTAGTTGCGTTCTGTCTACGTGACAAACCTATTCTCTTTTGCCTCTCGCTTTCCTCGCTAGTGATTTTCATTATGTGGCGCAAGATTGTTTCGTCGCTCACCTCTCCACTTGACAACAGAGGTTTTAACTCTCGTCGAATGTCACTGTGCTTATACCCTAGCCCCTGGTAGACTGAGTGTAAGAATACATCCTGAACAGTAGCTGGACTGTATTTGATGCCTGCATCTGACAGTTTGGATGTGAAGAGGACCCGCTGCTTCAACCCTATCACACGGTAAAGAAACTGCTGCGGTGTCTCGCTCTCGTCTTGTCTAGCACACATTAGCTCTTGAAATAACTCGGTGCTATTTTTCTCTCTCAGGTGGGCCTGGAGGAACCCCTTTAGTTCTACTAAGGTAAGATCATCTTTATTGATAAGCATATCTTTAAAAGTTCCAGGCTTTATTATTCTGAGAACACCACGAACTATTTCTGCATCAGGGAAGCCTTCTCT
>NW_019511397.1:0-660 GCF_002814215.2 Seriola lalandi dorsalis
TGTGTGTGTGTGTGTGTGTGTGTGTGTGTGTGTGTGTGTAAATGTGTGTTAACATGATTTTGACATGTCCCGTGCATGTTAACAGCCTTTTAGCAGCTCAGATTGTTGTGATAAAGACCGTGTTGTTATGTAACGCAGCTGCCCACATAACCCAGATTGCTCCAGTCTCATTGAGCTCTTCAGTCGCACAGAGAGAAGAAAGTCTGACTCTCTGCTGCTTCACTGAGGCAGGAGGAAAGCAGGACGGGGAACAGATCCTGCAGCAGCTGTAGGATACGAGTGTCATTTGCAGTTAAGGCATCTTAGCGTCTGAGTGAGTGAGTGAGTGAGTGAGTGAGTGAGTGAGTGAGTGAGTGAGTGAGTGAGCAGGTGGAAGATGAGTGTCTCCTCTTTAAGTGTAGATGGAGGCATCAGTCATAGATGAAATACCAAAAGCTCCACGGCTCTGCTTTGAGATATTAGTTGTATTGATTCTGTATTGAATCACAGCTACTGGAAGCTTTGCAGCTGACAGTGATCCACGTCTCATGTCGGGTTTATGGGCATGAAAATCTCTGCGTTGGATCCTCAGTACAAAAGTTGAACAGTTGTTTTTGAGCAGTCAGCTGTGTTTTTACCACGTGCACTTCTGGAAGAAGGCAGCACTCACTGAGCTGATGA
>NW_019511398.1:0-458 GCF_002814215.2 Seriola lalandi dorsalis
CCTGGGTTCAAGTCCGGCCTGTGGCCCTTTGTTGCATGTCATCCTCTCTCTCTCTCTCTCTCTCTCTCTCTCTGTCCCTCTCATACACACTATGACTTTAATAACTTTACAGTAAATAAAGCCGAAATCACAGCTCAGTCTTTGTCTTTAAATTGTTGGGAGACGTGGAAAATTAGTTCCCTTTTCTTTTGTATTGTAAATACTATAATGGTTCAAGAATGTAAATTTTCCATTAACTGGCTCAGCAAAACCCTGAAATATTCTGCTGTGACCGTAGGCTGTGACACATAATCAAACACTGGAATAGCTGTTGTTGATTGATGAATATTGATGTGTTTAAGTTTAAGCTAATTTTGTCTCATTAGCCTGAAATGAAAGCAAAATGTAATATTTATTTAGTAATTATTCTGATTTCTCCATGTTTTGTCAGTGATTCATTTGTTTTGTAAACATGAAGA
>NW_019511399.1:0-1519 GCF_002814215.2 Seriola lalandi dorsalis
TAATTTAATCCTTTTCACTCATAAAGAAAGAATGATGAAGAGGTAAAAAGCACAGAGGTCCTCCCTGAGTCACTCACTGACAGAAATGAGTGCTGACACGAAAGGTGATGATGTTATCGCTCGTTGAACTGGGCCTTGGCAGACTTTCTTACAATAACAGTAATAATAATGAAATACAGTCATGTTTGTTTGGTCAAGGGGACATTTCAGCTGAAGAACTTGAGCCTCTATGGCCACCATCTTCTGCACTTCCATGCAACATCTAGAGAAAGTGATAGGGGTTGTATGATATAAAAACATTTATATTCATGCCAGCCTTTGGTTTCATTCCGCTGCCAAGTAATGTACTACTACACTGTTAGACTTGAGGTATGGATGGCCTGAAAACCAAGCTAACAATTTTGACACTTTGACCATATGAAATAGTTTTACAGTGAATATTGTTGTTCAGCTGGGGATACAGCCCATATATCAGGTTTCACTCTCCACATTTTTACTACCAGTGTTGGTTTTGGCAAATCGGTAAATGTTGGCTATATTTGCACAACTAGCACTTGGGTTCCTCTCCGCTTTACAGTGTAGGATCAATTAGAGTCAACTGTCATTGTGCTGGTAATGTTTTTATTGTTCCCACGGTAACAACCAGCATAAGGCTGCTTCCTGTTGCTGGTGTTTCTTCAGTCACTATGAAAATATAGAATTGTGTTTTCCATGTTGATATGATCTAAAGCATATAAGGATAGAGGGTGATGCATGAGACATTTGTGATTTGTGATTTTGGGCTGCATAAACAAGATTGACTTGCCTGCAGTTTGCCTACACTGATGGAACCCAGAAGTGATGATAACGGTATATATAACCAAGGCTCGATTACTACTTGGGAGACCTCC
The DNA here is from genome assembly GCF_002814215.2 of Seriola lalandi dorsalis. Lineage (NCBI taxonomy): Eukaryota > Metazoa > Chordata > Actinopteri > Carangiformes > Carangidae > Seriola > Seriola lalandi. Next base: position 891 of record NW_019511399.1, read on the forward strand.
AGGGCTCCTAAAGGTTTTCTATGAGTCAGTTAGTTTTTGGTTACAGTCAGATTTGTTTCCACTAAGCCCTGCACTGTACTGTAATCAAATGTCCCCATTTGGTAGTGGGGTCCTGTGTCAACCTGTCCAGTCCTGTGCTGTACCCTTATTCTTTTTAATTGTGTTGACATGGTGCAAAATGAAGTTGTGTTTAACCAAATTAACACAAACTAACTGACATAAAGACAAACTAAGACCAGGTAGTTAGGAGTAGGTTTCTGCATCTGAGCAAAACAAGGAGGCTGCCATCTATGTTGTGCTGAGTGCACTGTATGTGATGGCAATTATTGCAAAGTTGAATCAACACATCTCTAAAACAGTGTCAACAAAAACTGAACATTATGACCTTAATAAAGTTGGAAATGAATGCAAGGCTGTTGTATTACAGACTCCAAACACTGTCTGTTCAGTATTGCCTCATTTTGACCGGTGGACTAACTGACTTTATAACAGATATGATCTGGTTGTCATAACAAAAAGCATTATTAAAACACCATTAAATGCCATCAACTGATCATTAGAATGCGACACCGAGACCTTTGCTCTCTGTTGCCAGCAATAAAGCTTTGCTGGAATGAAATGAAGCCAGA
>NW_019511400.1:0-496 GCF_002814215.2 Seriola lalandi dorsalis
TAAAAATGTGGAGAGTGAAACCTGATATATGGGCTGTATCCCCAGCTGAACAACAATATTCACTGTAAAACTATTTCATATGGTCAAAGTGTCAAAATTGTTAGCTTGGTTTTCAGGCCATCCATACCTCAAGTCTAACAGTGTAGTAGTACATTACTTGGCAGTGGAATGAAACCAAAGGCTGGCATGAATATAAATGTTTTTATATCATACAACCCCTATCACTTTCTCTAGATGTTGCATGGAAGTGCAGAAGATGGTGGCCATAGAGGCTCAAGTTCTTCAGCTGAAATGTCCCCTTGACCAAACAAACATGACTGTATTTCATTATTATTACTGTTATTGTAAGAAAGTCTGCCAAGGCCCAGTTCAACGAGCGATAACATCATCACCTTTCGTGTCAGCACTCATTTCTGTCAGTGAGTGACTCAGGGAGGACCTCTGTGCTTTTTACCTCTTCATCATTCTTTCTTTATGAGTGAAAAGGATTAAATTA
>NW_019511401.1:0-547 GCF_002814215.2 Seriola lalandi dorsalis
TTCTTCTTCTTCTTCTTCCTCTTCTTTTTCTTCTTCTTCTTTTCCTTCCCCCCCAGCTCATTTTCAACAAAATGTGGGACGCGCGTTCTCTGCGCAGCGTCCGCGGAGTGCTCTCTTCAGTCGTGGCCGCTTGACTAAAGGGGGATCCCGGCTCCCTTTTCATCCTCTACCCCCCTCAGGAACAAGAGGAGTTTGCATGCAAAAGGTGGTTTATCTCGGCAAGGTGAGACCGACTATTTCACTGTCATATTATCTCTTCATTTGTAACACTACTTTGAACCGAGTCGAACACTGAATTTGTGCGTTTCCAGCACAGACTGTATTTACAATGGAGGTGCGGGATTATGAAGGCATCAAAACCTTACTGAGCACAAAATACGTTGTAGCGTAACAGGTATTAATTTATTGAACTGCAGAACAAGTACAGACATAGATAATCAATGTGATGCCCCTCTACACCCCTTCCTATATATATATTTTTATATATACATGTATATAGCCTATACACACACGCACACACACACACACACACACACACACACACACA
>NW_019511402.1:0-612 GCF_002814215.2 Seriola lalandi dorsalis
CCAACCAGTCCTTCAACCTGAACAATAGACGTCGCCAAGCAACCAAACCTAACTGTGGGTCATAATGACGTGCCGCACAGGCGACCTGAGGGTCGTTACAGCAGGACGGTCTCTGTTGGCACAGCTGAGACGTGATGGATACGACCCTCCGCCCTCGGTTCTTAAACTTTATCGGCCGGAGAACGAGCTGCTGCCTCCGGATCTGTGGCTAAACAAAATTTACCGTCCTGCTCCGATTAACACGGCAACAGACACCCAGTCTCCCGGTCGCAGTTTAAGGCCGTTTCACTGTTTCTAAGAATATTCAGCTCCGTGTCTTTAAGACCGAGGTCGACGGCCTGAATGTGAGAGGTGTGTGTGTGTGTGATCCTCAGGAACAACATCCCTGCAGGCCGCAGCTCACATGACTTTAATACACCGTGGGGGTGTGTGTGTGTGTGTGTGTGGGTTTGTGTGTGCGTGTGTGTGTGTGTGTGTTAAAGTGCACAGGCTGGTGTAAAGGTTTCTGTACCTGTATCCATATCGGAAATATCATTTGTGTGAAGGTTAAATAAAAGACACTGATGTGGTTCTCTCTCTCTCTCTCTCTCTCTCTCTCTCTCTCTCTCTCTC
>NW_019511403.1:0-517 GCF_002814215.2 Seriola lalandi dorsalis
TTTTCTCCCTGAGGACGTCAGTGATCGTAGAAGGTGCAAGAGAAAGTTACATGAATTACATTTTGATGCACGTTGGATAATTGCATGAATGAACAGGTGTTGCTAATGAAGTGTTAGGACAGAACAAACCCGAAAACCCTGAATGAAGTTGAGTTTGAGAGGCCAGCGCTTCACATGAGCATGTTAACAGGAGTTAAACACAGTTGGTGTGAGTGAGTATGAACCCAACCTGCAAATGCTGTTTCACAGGTCTGGTTGGTTTATAGGCAACGTTTTCCACTCTGGTTCAGAGCAGAGAGAACAAATTGCAGGTGTGAATGCACTCCAGGATTTTGCACCCTGACCTGCACTAACTCCACTCTCCTTGCACCCTGTAATAACAGGGAAAAGCTTCTCTCTTCCAGCACTTTCACAAACACAAGCCGCCTCTGCTCCAACCTGAGCGGGATAAATCTACAAGCGAGTGGACTAATAGAAACTCTCTCAGCCATGCATCATAAACTTTGAAGGCTCAAAC
>NW_019511404.1:0-817 GCF_002814215.2 Seriola lalandi dorsalis
CAAGGTAGCGTCTGGGATCCCACATCCTGACAAAAACACTTACTCCTCAGAATATTTTTGGCTTCCCTCTTCTAGTTTTTTTTACATGACACAGAGTGGCTCCTGTGAACTCAGCTGTAAGTTCCTGCCGCCACCTTCCAGTCACCTCTGTGCGGCAAACTGATTTATCTGGGTCCAGCATGTGAGCTGTCGCGTGTGTCGACCAAGAATTTGCGACTCTTTGAACTCCGTCTCAAAAGGCAAGAATACGTTATTGTCTGATCTTGGCATGTTGACAAAGAAAACACAGATTCTAAGAGAAAGTTCATGACACACTTGTAGAGTATATCTTTCTGAGTCATTGTGGATCTAACGACGATGGTAAAGACACAAACACCTTCACCTGGCTGCAGCTCTCCGCTGTAACACGGGTTTTATACAGGTGCGTTGTTTCCTTTATGGCAGCATCTGTAAATCCACTCTACACCTTGTTGCAGCTGCTTCGCTCGTTGCAGGGGAATCACAGGATTACATGATGAGGACTTGTGTGAGTGAAGTGTTGTTGTTAGGATTTGTGGTGGATGTTGTGGGGTAATTTAGTGAAGCCTGAGCAGCAGCAGAGAAACAGGCGCGAACTTGTTGCTGTCACTCTCTCATTACCAGCTTGTTTGCTCATTCCCTCACACACGACGTTTGTGCTAATTCATGCGTGTGCGTGTTTATGTGCTCACTGATGTGTATTTTGATATCTTTATACGCGTCATCGTGACATCCAGACTCCTGTACGAACTCGTGTGTAGTTGTGTCGTGTCTTGTGAGGGCAGAGGTGTTTTTTTGG
>NW_019511405.1:0-1128 GCF_002814215.2 Seriola lalandi dorsalis
TTAGAACATATTAATGCCATAATAACAAGCTATACAACTGAACATAGATTTACCCTTATAAGCATAGTGTGAATTATACAATGACAATCAGGGTCAGCTTAAATTTCTGCAGGGGCAAATGGGAACCCAGCACAGTGCAGGCACATGCTTAAGTGTACTGAAGTGTTATAATCCTCACAGAATCTTGCTTGTTTAACTAAAGCTTAAGTACAGTACTTAGCGAAAATGTACTTAATTACTTTCCACCACTGCTTATATAATTACTGAGCCTTCAGCACACATGTATTTTAATATTATTCAATGACCCAATGGGTAAAACTCGAATTCCTGAGTGAAAACAAAGATAGAAGCTAATGTCAAAAAGGTTAAAGAGTGACTAAACCAGCACAGACACACACAAGACTGTATGAAATGATAAACTCTATGGTAATGAAATGACAAGCTAACAATAGAAAAAAAGGGAATGCTATCAGCTAGCTCAAATTAGTTAGCTAAACTGTAACTTAAGGCTAAAGTTAGAAACTAGCTAACATTAGTTCGCTAAACTGTAATTTAAGGCTAAAGTTAGAAACTAGCTAACATTAGTTCGCTAAACTGTAACTTAAGGCAAAAGTGAGAGAATGGCAAATATTGTCCATCTGTAGATACTTGACACAATCTAATTCAGAAACTCAGAAGGTAAGAAAGTAAAGTGTATAAAACAAGCTAGATAATTAGCTACTGCTACTTACATTTACCTACAGTGTCTCAATTAGCTTGCACGACTTGAGTGAAGCAGATAGACATGACCTTCAGCTAATATCAAGTTAAAGAAATTGTATGGTCCACTTTAGGGGTGTCTGAAATAGTAGTTCAAGATTCTTCCAGACATGAATATGGGAAATATATTGTAACAATTAAAATTATAGGTTAAAAGGATATCTATGGGGCGTCGTGTGGCGTAGTGGTCTAAGCAGGCGCCCCATGTGTAGAGGCTACAGTCCTCGCTGCAGTTGGCCCCGGTTCGAATCCCGCATCGGACGGCCTTTCGCTGCATGTCATTCCCCCTTTCTGCTTCCCTGTTTCCTGTCTCTCTCCACTATACTATCAAATAAAGGCATAAAAAGCCCAAAAAAATATACTTTAAAA
>NW_019511406.1:0-849 GCF_002814215.2 Seriola lalandi dorsalis
GTAGTGGTCTAAGCAGGCGCCCCATGTGTAGAGGCTACAGTCCTCGCTGCAGTTGGCCCCGGTTCGAATCCCGCATCGGACGGCCTTTCGCTGCATGTCATTCCCCCTTTCTGCTTCCCTGTTTCCTGTCTCTCTCCACTATACTATCAAATAAAGGCATAAAAAGCCCAAAAAAATATACTTTAAAAAAAAAAAGGATATCTATAATTTCTGAACGCCCCCCCCCTCCCTCCCGAACTGTTGTTTTTAGTTCTTTTGAGGGGGGTCCACGTCTTAATCAGGGTGGTTAGTCGCCCCCAATCTCCCCCATAATTCGACCCCGCATATAAGTGTAGATGCTGAATTTCCTTGGCAGCAAAAGTCCTGATTAATTCCTTTAAGTCCACTTGTCACTCTCAGTGAACATTAGCGTCACATGGCTCAGTCTCTCCTGAAGCAATCCCAAGCCAAGTTTACAGAATGATTGATCCCCACTGGCATTAGTCACTGGCACTGTTAGGAATACACAGCGTAATGTCAACATGAGGGAACACAAACTGTAAATTCAGTCTCTTATTATTGTGAGTAGTAGAAGTTCAGATGTATTTGTTTCCTGGCTGCAGCTCAACTCCCTAAACTGAGCAGGTTCTTCAAAAAAGCTTTCCTCCAAGTCCATGGAATATTTCTTCTGCAGCTTCAGTGTGGGTCTCTTTAGCAGATGTAGAGTTGAATGTGTCTGTCAATTTTGACTCGGCCCGGTCTGACAGTTAACACTGTGGTTCTGTGGATCCAGACAGCTGCTTCCATCTTTTGCTTGTTACATGTCGGCTTTATAGAACTGACAAACTGTTGGAGACATGTTCTTAGCAA
>NW_019511408.1:0-637 GCF_002814215.2 Seriola lalandi dorsalis
GTGAGGCGACTCAAAGCGTGGAAGACAAACTAAAAAGAGTTTTTGGTACCTGAGCTGTCAAACAGCAGCTGCTGGCAGGCTGAGGCGCTCTTCCAGGGGCAGCTGTACACCGCTCCTCTCTCCACAACACTGCTGGGGGCCGAGGTGTTGGCCCGGGGAGCTCCTATCAGAACGTCTGACCTGAGGAGGAGGAGGAGGAGGAGAGGAGTAAGACACTTGTAAGAAAGAATGGTCTGATCAATGGTCATTGATGCAGCAGAGGCTGAGATATCCTGACTTTCATGCCTCAGTCATACACACAGGCTGCAAGAGTCTGTGTGGGTCCATGTGATGTAGATTTGTGCGTAGTGTAGTGTCCACAATTTGTGACCTCATGTTCGATAAAACGTAGGATGCATCTCCTCGTCAGTGCCTCTCATGTAATGTATCCCGTATTCTTGGTGCTCTTCTCATTAACCAGTCACACACAACTTTTGACTTTTTCTTTCCAAACACAACAAAAGATCCCTTCTTCCTGCTGTCATGAGCTCACCATCTTGTTTTTTGTAGCTGTACTTATTCACATTGAAATATAAGTTTATTATAGGTTTATAAGCATCAATAACCTGCATATCAATGTACAAGAGTATGAATAAAC
>NW_019511409.1:0-442 GCF_002814215.2 Seriola lalandi dorsalis
ATTTTTATAGATCTGGCCATCATTTGTTTCACAGAAGAGTGGGATGTGGGAGATTCATTTGAGATGCCATCTAAGTCAATATTAAATAAATACATAAATAAATAAATACAGCTATGAAGTAAACCCTGGAAGAAATACAATATAATGCATGAAGAAATATGTAAATCAATGTAAATATAAATATATAAGTGAGCCAATAAATAAATAAGTAGCAATATAAATAAAGGAATACATAAATAGATTTTTCCTTTTAAAAATGATAATTTTCTAATTTTCTCTATTTAAGGGGACTTTTATTTTATAATTCCACATTTATCTATTTCAGGGGACTTTTATTTTCAAATGAAGGGGCGTGGTTATCTCACATATTCAGACCATATTATTTATTTACTCACTTATATATTTATATTTATATCTATTTATATATTTCTACATTATTACC
>NW_019511410.1:0-823 GCF_002814215.2 Seriola lalandi dorsalis
CCTTACTATACTAAGACGTTTTTATCCCTTACTATACTAAGACGTTTTTATGCCTTACTATACTATGACGTTTTTGTGACTTACAATATGTTTTTTATGCCTCACTATACTATGATATTTTTATGACGTTTTTATGCCTTACTATTCTATGGCGTTTTTGGGACTTACTATAATAGTTTTTTATACCTTACTATATTATGACTTTTTTATGCCCTACTATACTATGACGTTTTTGTGACTTACAATATGTTTTTTATGCCTCACTATACTATGATATTTTTATGACGTTTTTATGCCTTACTATTCTATGGCGTTTTTGGGACTTACTATAATAGTTTTTTATGCCTTACTATACTATGATGTTTTTATGACGCTTTCATGCCCTACTATACTATGACGTTTTTATACCTTACTATACTATGACTTTTTTATGCCTTATTATTCTATGACGTTTTTATGCCTTACTATACTAAGTTGTTGCTATGACGTTTTTATACCTTACTACTCTATGACTTTTTTGTGACTGACTATATGTTTTTAATGCCTTACTATACTATGACGTTTTTGTGACTTTTTTATGCCTTACTATACTATGACTTTTTTATGCCTTACTATACTATGACATTTTTATACCTTACTATACTATGACGTTTTTGTGACTTATAATATGTTTTTTATGCCTCTATACTATGAAATTTTTATGACGTTTTTATGCCCTATTATTCTATGGCGTTTTTGGGACTTACTATAATAGTTTTTTATGCCTTACTATACTAAGTTGTCGCTATGACGTTTTTATACCTTACTACTCTATGACTTTTGT
>NW_019511411.1:0-1224 GCF_002814215.2 Seriola lalandi dorsalis
CATTTTCGACCTTACCGGCAGATCAAAATCTTATTCCAAAGCAGAAAACATCACTTTTGAGTTTCTCTGAAAACGTACTTTGAGCCGGGCACAGTTGTCGCGACGGAACGCGAAAGCGGCCAAAATAGATCAAAGTCGCATTTTTGTGTTGAGTCAGATGAAGTCCAAGCAAGACAATCGGGCACCGTGAATACGTTGTTTTATTTTCTTGATATCTCCCTCTCTTTGTAGAGCCCAAGATTTTAAAAGATTGTTGAATCACGGAAAAATCATTGCAACACAAACAATACAGATCCATACTGTAGCTCGTAGCATTGTACATTAGCCCATAGTATACTGTGGGAAATGGAAATACCCTATGGGCCTCACTACAAACTTACTTCCAAAAGAAAAATCCTCCATTTTTATTTAGAAGTCTTTTGATGACAATCATAAAAAAAACATTCATCGCCAGATAAAAAGATCCATTGGCCCAAAAAAGGCAGAGAGGGAAAAATGGGCCCCAGACTTCTGTCTATCTGGTTCATCACTTAGGTGCACATAGATTTATTAATTGCAACTTTTTGTACTTTTGAGTTTGCATGACTACTAAGAAAGGCCTTGTACTATTACCTTATCTTGTGGCTTTGCCTTGTAGACTGACCCTGTCTCAAAATCTAGTTGTTATTAGTTTAGTGAAACCTGTGCTCTTACAGTGCGTTTTCATCAATAAACTGTTGTTTAATCAAACAATGACAAACTGGCACACAGAAAACCTGGAGCCATTTCGTAACTAATTTCATTAACGATGGCTCTGTTCCATTTAAGGGTCCCAGTGACGATGAGCCAGCGTGCACAACGCATGGGCTGTGGAGCTGGCAAACCTAAATGGCGTTCAGCCATCACTATTGTATTCATATCTGTGCTTATGTTCTATGACTTGTCAGAATGTCTGCTGTGAAAAAGGTCTGTTACAAAACATTATTTACAAGAGCACAGGCTGTGTACATGAGTTACTAACCATTCATATGTGAACAGAATATCTATATAGATTAAAATTTACTGTAGTAGATAATAATCTGTTAGGGCTGCAAAACTGGCTTGGTTGCAAAAAATTGGGACAATAATCTGCCATGAAAAACTCTGAAGAACTAACATGTCAGACTTTCTAGTCTGCAGCCCGCCTTGCCACTTTCCTCTATTGTGTTCTTTTCTTCGAGGAGATAAACAGCTGTCTAAAGGAAG
>NW_019511412.1:0-1370 GCF_002814215.2 Seriola lalandi dorsalis
AAAGAAATGTAACTAATGTGAGGTGGAAATAAAAGATGATGAATCCGTTGATGAAGATGATTAATGACGTTAAACCTCGGTCTGTTGTTGCAGGACCGTCCACCGGGGGCGCTCTGGTGCAGGCGGTGGGTTTCCCCTGTCTCATGGTGTTCATCGGGGTCATCAACATCCTGTACGCGCCGCTCTGCTTCCTGTTGCGTAACCCTGCGGTCCGAGAGGAGAAAATGGTAACTGGTCACACCTCTCCTCCTCTTCCTCTCCTCTTCTCCTCTTCCTCCTCTTCCTCTCCTCTTCTTCCTCTCCTCTTCTTCCTCTCCTCCTCTTCCTCTCCTCCTCTTCCTCTCCTCTTCTTCCTCTCCTCCTCTTCCTCTCCTCCTCTTCCTCTCCTCTTCTTCCTCTCCTCTTCCTTTCCTCTTCCTCTCCTCCTCTTCCTCTCCTCTTCTTCCTCTCCTCTTCTCCTCTTCCTCCTCTCCTCCTCTTCCTCTCCTCTTCTCCTCTTCCTCTCCTCTTCTCCTCTTTCTCTCCTCCTCTTCCTCTCCTCTTCTTCCTCTCCTCTTCCTTTCCTCTTCCTCTCCTCCTCTTCCTCTCCTCTTCTTCCTCTCCTCTTCTCCTCTTCCTCTCCTCTTCCTCTCCTCTTCTTCCTCTCCTCTTCTTCCTCTCCTCTTCTCCTCTTCCTCTCCTCTTCTTCCTCTCCTCTTCTTCCTCTCCTCTTCTTCCTCTCCTCCTCTTCCTCTCCTCTTCTTCCTCTCCTCTTCTCCTCTTCCTCCTCTCCTCCTCTTCCTCTCCTCCTCTTCCTCTCCTCTTCTTCCTCTCCTCTTCCTTTCCTCTTCCTCTCCTCCTCTTCCTCTCCTCTTCTTCCTCTCATCTTCTTCCTCTCCTCTTCCTCTCCTCTTCCTCTCCTCTTCCTCCTCTCCTCCTCATCCTCTCCTCTTCTCCTCTTCCTCCTCTCCTCCTCTTCCTCTCCTCTTCTCCTCTTCCTCTCCTCTTCTTCCTCCTCTCTTCCTCTCCTCTTCCTCTCCTCCTCTTCCTCTCCTCTTCCTCTCCTCTTCTTCCTCTCCTCTTCCTCTCCTCTTCCTCTCCTCCTCTTCCTCTCCTCTTCCTCTCCTCTTCCTTTCCTCTTCCTCTCCTCCTCTTCCTCTCCTCCTCTTCCTCTCCTCTTCCTCCTCTCCTCCTCTTCCTCTCCTCTTCCTCTCCTCTTCCTTTCCTCTTCCTCTCCTCTTCCTCTCCTCCTCTTCCTCTCCTCTTCCTCCTCTCCTCCTCTTCCTCTCCTCTTCCTCTCCTCTTCCTCCTCTTCCTCCCCCCTCCTCCTCCTCTCCTCTTCCTTTCCTCTTCCTCCTCTCCTCCTCTTCCTCTCCTCTTCTTCCTCTCCT
>NW_019511413.1:0-491 GCF_002814215.2 Seriola lalandi dorsalis
AAACCTCTCAGCTGTGATACAGTCACAGTTGTCTGTACAGCCTGAGCTCCCTGCAACAGGAGCTACTGCAAGAAAATTCAGCTTCTTTTAAAAAAGGGAGAAAATATGACTAAATAGGCCAAAAAATAAAAAATAAAAATCAGGGTGCAAGTGCAATCTTTACTGACTCCACGGCGACTTTATAATTCTTTGCAGAACTTGCAGCATTTGAAACAACGTGGATGTTTGTTTTCTTTCTGCCTGCAGGGGGCTCCACAGAGTCACTGAGAAAACTCCTGATGTCAATAGTGACATTCACTTCCAGCTGATGGTTTGATTGTGGCAGCAGAGTTAAAGTGTGCAGACGCCCACGGACAGACTGCAGCAGTTTTAAGGAAACTATGATGTCATCTGCAGCCAGGACGAAGGGGCGAGAGAGCATGGAGAGAAAAGGGGGACAGGATGAGAGAGAGAGAGGGAGAGAAGGAGAGAGAGAGAGAGAGAGAGAGAGA
>NW_019511414.1:0-500 GCF_002814215.2 Seriola lalandi dorsalis
AAGCTATCATATACAATGCATAGAGCATCATATATAGCCTACATATATACACACTACATCTTAAACCACTATTTATTCCATAATCTTAATGCAGTGTAACTACTTGGCATGTGAACAATGCACTCAATAATACAAACACGGAGCATTTAGACAACCACTAGTATGTAAATCAACAACCATGAGCATTCTAGCTAGCAGGTGCAGAGTCTAGCAAAGTATGCTAACTAAAGCTAAATCACCAACGCTGCCATCAAGTTGCATGAATTATCAACTACAACAACAACAGTATTAAATTAACAGATAACATAAATGATACGACTTACAGGTCTGAAGGACGCACGCACACAATAGTAACTCACTAATGTAGTCTCTGGACGGCAGACATCAATCTCCCCACTCTCCACTCTCCGGTCGCTTCGTTCCCGGCGCGTGCCCGCTGCAGGTGTCCAGCACGCGCCCGCTCTAAATCTCCGGCGCGCGCTCTCGTTAAACATCGCTTA
>NW_019511415.1:0-669 GCF_002814215.2 Seriola lalandi dorsalis
GGATCCGACCGCACTAGACGGTTCCCGTCACCTTCTTCCTGTGTTTACTCTCCTGCTGCAGACAATCTGACCAGACCTGACTCTGAGACCTGAGACCAGACAGTTCAGTCCTGGTCTCATCAGACCAGAACCTGGTTTCCCTCGGTCTCAGAGTCCTGTAGTCTGGACCCGCAGACAAGAAGTCCAGTCAGTGGAGCTGCAGTGATGGTTGTTCAGGGTCTGGGTCTCTCTGAAGTCTGGTGATTGTTCAGTCTGTTAAACAGATTCATGTCATAGTGTTAGAAACTCTTTCTCTTGTTTTTGTAAGAATTAAGTAAAAAGTGTGTCAGAAGAAGAAAAACAACTTGTAGTTGTAGAAGTAGTATTAGCAGCAGCAGTAGCAGTAGTATTAGTATAGTATTATTAACAATAGTACTAGCAGTATTAGCAGTATTAGCAGTAGCAGCAGCAGTAGTAGCAGCAGCAGTAGTATTAGTATAGTATTATTAACAATAGTACTAGCAGTATTAGCAGTATTAGCAGTAGCAGTAGCAGTAGCAGTAGTATTAGTATAGTATTATTAACAATAGTACTAGCAGTATTAGCAGTATTAGCAGTAGCAGCAGCAGTAGCAGTAGTATTAGTATAGTATTATTAACAATAGTACTAGCAGTATTAGCAGTATTAGCA
>NW_019511416.1:0-1328 GCF_002814215.2 Seriola lalandi dorsalis
TATGTTGTGTAATTCAGCTGATTTCAAAGCACCAAAGAAGAAAAGTGACAAACTTCCTGCGTAACGTAACGTCGCCTCATGTTTTACTAACTCTGGTTTAGTTCGCTTTTATTGTGAAAGGAGACAGTGTTTCCTCATATTTAACCCTTTAAACCTTTTTTTCCCGCCTTCATATTTGAAAGTATCTAAATGACATCACCTGCAGTATATTAGCGTAAGTTGCTTGTAGCGTCACTGATGCGAATCAAACAGATTAAATTTTAATGGAGTCTATCAGCCGCAGAGGTAAACACACGGATCAGCTTTCACACCGAACGCTCGCCACAGCGTTCAGAGTTTGGAGCTTCTCTGCTCCAACCGTCCGTCCAGAAAGACCCACAATGACCCACAATGACCCACAATGACCCAGAATGACCCAGAATGACCCTGAATGACCCACAATGACCCACAATGACCCAGAAAGACCCACAATGACCCACAATGACCCAGAATGACCCAGAATGACCCTGAATGACCCAGAATGACCCAGAATGACCCTGAATGACCCTGAATGACCCTGAATGACCCAAAATGACCCACAATGACCCTGAATGACCCAAAATGACCCACAATGACCCTGAATGACCCACAATGACCCTGAATGACCCACAATGACCCACAATGACCCACAATGACCCAGAAAGACCCACAATGACCCACAATGACCCTGAATGACCCTGAATGACCCACAATGACCCAGAAAGACCCACAATGACCCACAATGACCCACAATGACCCTGAATGACCCTGAATGACCCACAATGACCCAGAATGACCCAGAATGACCCTGAATGACCCTGAATGACCCTGAATGACCCAAAATGACCCACAATGACCCTGAATGACCCACAATGACCCTGAATGACCCAAAATGACCCACAATGACCCTGAATGACCCACAATGACCCACAATGACCCACAATGACCCTGAATGACTATGACATTCCTCTTACTCTCTAAAATGGCAAAATTAACGATGTCCATATAAACACAAAGAGACTTTATATTGAAAATGTTTTATTTTCACAACAGAGACAGAAAAGAAATGATCATATCATCAGAAATATGATTTTTGCATATTTTTTTTACTCGTAAACAGAAAATATTTTAGGATTTTAACTTAATAAATGACTCACACGATGAGTTCCTGTAGGTGGACTGATTGTTTGAGCTCTTGAGTTTAGTATTTCAGAATAAAACTCATCATAATTAGCCTGAATCGCTACAGTCACGATGAGCTTTCCTGAAACTGTAAAAATGTGACAGATGTCAGTTTATTTTTATTTATA
>NW_019511417.1:0-1646 GCF_002814215.2 Seriola lalandi dorsalis
TTTGTTTTTGCATGTCTTTTTATAATGTAATTTCATTATCGGAAGTTATTCAGGATTATTCTCAAATATCTGCAGCAGAAGCTATGCTAATCTATTCTTTTCACTTATAGCCTTATCAACCAGTTGAAACCTGGCATCATTAAGAGAGTAAACAGGCTTTCTACTCCCATCGCTGGCCTGGTGAGTGTTAGGTCTTACAGTTCTTACCATATGTGTCTGTCTGTGTACCAGATAGCCTGGCTGTGTGGCACATGTGATGGTTTCTTTACCCTTATTTGTTGAACAATGTAGAATACTTCTGCAAATATGTGAGCCCTGTAGACAATTGTAACATATAGATTGAAATAATGCATTTAAAATGTGTGTATGGTATAATACAAACACAAAAGAAAATAAGACAACACCTGCTAGCCAGGAAGTTTTGACACATTGTGTGGTTTCCTGTTAAAGGCACTGTGAGACGGTGTTGCCACAATTTGAATGATCTTGAAACTGCATTTCATTGCGACAAACCAACTGCTGAATATGTAGGTCTTTTTTTATACAGGGCATAAATGCAAATGCAGATTTGTATTTTTTCCTTCTGGCTATGTTCCGATGGCTTCATACAAGTATAATTGCCAAAACTGCCCAAAGCAGTACCATGGAAAGATCAATTGCATCCATCCATCAGGGACCTTTAAATAGAAAGAGCCCAACAGTGGCTGCTAGAGTTGTGGTGTTGGTGGTGGTGGGGTGAGATGCAGATGCAGTAGAGACTCAGCAGTTCGTTTGTCAGCCTAAGGGACCGTACAGGTGGCTTTGCATATTTAGCCTGTTGACTGCAAATTAGATGTCCTTTTACATTACTGCTGGCATGTAACATATTGATTCATGTAGCTATTCAAATAAGGGCAAAAGAAATAACCTGTTTGAAGAGGTTTGAAACAGATTTTGACCGCAGCTGCCTTGGTAGTATTTGGGATCCGACGCAGTAGATGAGAGAGTCTCAAAGTGGTTTATTTCCCCCCCTTCTAGGAAACTGTCTTTAACTGAGCGTCATGCTATAGACAGCGTCTGGCAGAGTGAGTTTAATGTTTGCAGACAACAGCAAAGTGTAGACACTTAATGTTTACTGGGTAAAGCTGCTAGAATCTGCTGCTGACATTTTTCATTTCAGCCAATGAGAAGATTTCTTACCTTTTTGTATTTTGGTTGTATTAAATGCTATAAACTCAAACATATTGAAAAGTGTTTTGACCAAATGTTTATTTAAAAAATAAATAAAATAAAATGAATAATGAAAATGGCAATCTAGGTAAATATGACATTCATTGTAACCTTAACATTACATTTAAATTAAATTGTGTCAGCCAGTATCAGAGCAGATTGGTTTTTCTTTCAAGTATTTGAATCATCAATGTTGCAGACTAACAGATAATTGTTGATAAATCTGTTATTATAACAGTGGTCCCAGTCGTAGTGGTAATGCATTTTCCAACTCTTTATTGTTGGTGCTTTTAGATGTCATATTAAACTGTGTAAGGTTGGTTGGTGGCATTTTACAAGTTCACTGGCATTAACTGATCCCAAACAGCATCGACATCATCATCACCACCCTTGTCTGATTCTCTACCAGTTTTCTCTGTGCTTAGTGTTTTTTTTTT
>NW_019511418.1:0-860 GCF_002814215.2 Seriola lalandi dorsalis
TTTGACCAAATGTTTATTTAAAAAATAAATAAAATAAAATGAATAATGAAAATGGCAATCTAGGTAAATATGACATTCATTGTAACCTTAACATTACATTTAAATTAAATTGTGTCAGCCAGTATCAGAGCAGATTGGTTTTTCTTTCAAGTATTTGAATCATCAATGTTGCAGACTAACAGATAATTGTTGATAAATCTGTTATTATAACAGTGGTCCCAGTCGTAGTGGTAATGCATTTTCCAACTCTTTATTGTTGGTGCTTTTAGATGTCATATTAAACTGTGTAAGGTTGGTTGGTGGCATTTTACAAGTTCACTGGCATTAACTGATCCCAAACAGCATCGACATCATCATCACCACCCTTGTCTGATTCTCTACCAGTTTTCTCTGTGCTTAGTGTTTTTTTTTTAACTGTCTCATTTCTGTAATTTGAATCTCCAGGATAATGTGAATGTATTCCTGAAAGCCTGTGGGAAACTGGGACTGAATGAGTCACAGCTGTTTCATCCAGGAGACCTGCAGGACCTGTCTACTCGTGTAACACTCAGGTACTGTTGTCTTTTAAGAAGAAGAGTCATGTCAGGTGCGTGTACTGCAGGGGCTCATGCCACCACAGAGAAGCACACCTTTACTCAAGGTTTCTGGTTGCTTACACAACATGCTGTGTGATGTATACTCTCTGAGCATTTTATTAGGCACGCCTAATTGTTCATCCCTACAGCCAATCATGTGGCAGCAGTGCAGTACATAAAATCATGCAGATACAGGTCAGGAGCTTCACTTAATGTTCACATCGGAATATGGGGGGTGGTCTCAGTGATTTTGACTGTGGCATAATAGTTTGTGTCAGATGGTAC
>NW_019511419.1:0-739 GCF_002814215.2 Seriola lalandi dorsalis
GCACAGAGCTCAGAGCTGCTACTACTCATGTATATTTAAAACAGAAAAAGTGCAAGGAGACAAGATGGAGCTGTCGCTCTTGTCTTAGCAAGAGTCCGACAGAAATATTCCTCTGTAGAAACACGTGTCTGGTTTTATCAGTTCCTGTCATTAGAAAATGTGGATATTCTAATAAAAGAATTAATTTCCCTCTAACAGCTGCCTGTTTTTATTTTAAAAACTTATCATTTTTAATTTGCCTTTCATCAGTTCAACAGATTACCAGAGGATTGACTGAACTATGTGCACTATCTGCACACATGGTTTCCAGCAGACCTTCTGTCTGGGCTGGTCAGTGGACCCCACACTTGATCACCATATAATATCATTGGGTTGGTTATTGAATTTTGAACCAGGTTTAAAGTGGAATGTCATTTAATGGTGTACAAAGCTTTTCTTATTCACAGCTGTGGCAAAATGTCCAGTATTTTATATTTTAAGACTAAACAGCTGCATGTCCCTGGAGCTTCTCAGAGCATTGGATCTTGTTTTGAAAGGTCAATACTTTGGTACAGTCTGTCCATGTTGCCCTCTGGAGAGGGACAGGAGAACCAGGTCGTCACCAAATACCAGACACTCGACCTCTGTAACTTCTTCCGGTTTAACTCTGGGATCTCGGTCCTATGACGGTTGTTCCCATGTTACTGTGATAAATCACCATGGTAACTGACGCTGAACTCCTAACCTGCTTCATATCAAA
>NW_019511420.1:0-455 GCF_002814215.2 Seriola lalandi dorsalis
TGTGTGTGTGTGTGTGTGTGTGAAGCCACCGACAGACTGTGAGATGTGAGATTTCAGCAATCTTGGCCACATATGGATTGACGTATTGATGGTGGTACACAGCGGTGGCCCTGAGAGCTCAACACACTGCAACTTAAAAAAACACATGCAAATAGACAAAACCATAGATTGTAAGTAAAGATGGACGCAGCCTCAGAGGTTTCTGAAGAGCGGTTTTGAAGCTAAGAGTGAGCTCTCCACTGCCGCCATCTTGGCAGTGCCTGACTCTAGTGGTCATTAGAAGAACTGCAGGTTTTAGCACTTCATTGCTGTCTTCACTTTTCAGCCCCAGAGGTTGATGCTTTGACAAAACACAAACAACTTCAGAAAACATCTTCATCAGTTAGACAACACATGCTGCAAATACTCACAACGCAACAGAAGTGTTTCCAGGGGACACAAAAAAGTGATGAACC
>NW_019511422.1:0-812 GCF_002814215.2 Seriola lalandi dorsalis
TCAGTCGCACTGGAAGCCAGGCTGCTGTGGTGAGGTAAATGGTATGTGCTCTACCAGGTGAACCACAGCGCTGTGCCAGGCAATGTTTTTTGTTTGTTTTCTGTCTGGTACTGTTACTGTCACATGTACTGCCAGCTGATCTTACCTTAGTGTCCCCGCCTGGTATAAAAACAGAGGGAACGCGGAACATGTGGTTGTAGTACGCGATTTCTTTGGCTGAGTAGTCCCTCATTGGTCTCACTAATATGATGTCACCATACCTGGAGTCAGAGAAACCCTGTTGAAACACACACACACACACACACACACACTGCAGTAAATGCAATTATTGAGCCTCTCCAATTGTCTGTCATCTATGCACGCACGCACGCACACACACACAATCACACACACGCACACACACCGTGTCCTGAGCCAGCTGTGCTCCTCTGCCCAGTGAGATACTGGTGAGCAGTTTCACAGCCACTCTGGTGCAGTTGTCTCCCAGCATCAGTTTGCTGTATCCCTCAGTGCGAGCCGTGTGCACCAGCAGATGATGCCTGTGAAGAGAACACACAGTGGGGTCAGAGTGGACTGAGAGAGAGCAAATCTTAAAATACTCTACTCTAGTTTCTCAACATGAGTTTGAACAGAATAATTCTAACAGGTGAGGAGAATAGCAAATATATACTAAATTTTCTCTGCACCTCTACCACCATTCTCTCTTGGCCTCTTTTGTATCCGACCATGTGGTATGATTGCAGGAGAGAAGAAAATAATGCTCCCATGAAAAACTACAATCACCTCCTGGTGGTTGTCTTCCTCCTCCACTC
>NW_019511423.1:0-822 GCF_002814215.2 Seriola lalandi dorsalis
TTTCCATCTGTTTCTACTGTTTCCATCTATTTCTATCCGTTTCCATCTGTTTCTACTGTTTCCATCTATTTCTATCCGTTTCCATCTGTTTCTACTGTTTCCATCTATTTCTATCCGTTTCCATCTGTTTCTACTGTTTCCATCTATTTCTATCCGTTTCCATCTGTTTCTACTGTTTCCATCTATTTCTATCCGTTTCCATCTGTTTCTACTGTTTCCATCTATTTCTGTTTCCATCTGTTTCTACTGTTTGCATCTATTTCTATCAGTCTCCATCTGTTTCCATCTGTCTCCACCTGTTTCCATCTGTCTCCACCTGTTTCCATCTGTTTCTATCAGTCTCCATCTGTTTCCATCAGTCTCCATCTATTTCTATCTGTTTCTATCCATTTCTATTGTTTCTATTTGTCTCCATCTGTTTCTTTCTGTTTCTATCGGTTTCCATCTGTTTCTATTGTCAGAAAAATGAAAAAAAAGCCGAGAGGCTGCAGAATATTTTAAAGGTCTACTGTTCATGGGCTTGTTTTCAATCTAATACACAGTCATATGGATCCAGAGACTAAGGGACATACATCATTAAGTAGCTGCACACAGGGACATGATGGTGAGGGGAACAGTAGAACTACGTTACTGAGGAGGGCCCTCACAAAGACAATTATTAAAACATTGTTTTCATCTTTAAAGTAATCTATTACTGCTGGCTGGATAAACAGTTCTTGTATCTGAAACAGTATTAGCTTCTAAAGCTTCACAGCTTAAGGGAATAAGGGACTAATGTTAAAAGAAGAATATCTGTTTTCTCAGTGAACAGACCTTAACTTT
>NW_019511424.1:0-501 GCF_002814215.2 Seriola lalandi dorsalis
TAAGACTTTTTGCTGCAGTCTACCTGAAGCAGTCAGGTTTCCACAGTACCTCTGCATGGCATTGCTACGCATGTTTGGACCGAGCTTGATTTCCCCTCTTAATGATTTAATTGTATGAGTGAGGTGTGGGTTGTATAAATTAAATTTGGGTTAATTACATAGGTTATTCATTTCTATTTCTTTTCTTTGGGTTCCTTTGATTAGTGTCAACCTGATTTCCTTTGTTTTTCTCGTGTTTTGAATTGTGTATTTTCTTTGAATTAGGTATTTTGCTTTGATTTCTATTGGGCAGTTTGTACATCTCTGTTTTCTAGGTTTAACCTGCCCATTAATTGTTGTTTATTTCTTTTGTTTGAGTTGCAACTCCCCTAATTAATTTAATCCCTGTTTTAGTTGTCGGAGGCCGGTGGCGGTGGTGGTGACTGGTGGTGGTGTCCCCTCATTTGATGTGCTGTGCTCCCTGGTGTTGGTTACTTCAAAGCGTGTGTGTGTGTGTGTGTG
>NW_019511425.1:0-605 GCF_002814215.2 Seriola lalandi dorsalis
TTGAGAAACAATGATAATCTATGTTTTGGATATAAGTGTACTGGCATTGCTGTAAGGGTGGCGGCTGCTGAAGATGTTGATCTTTCCCTCCATCCCACTGAACACATGATGGGACAGGATGTACAGTATGTTGCATGCGAGTCTTTAAGTGGGTGTTTTCACTACAATGTCAATGGAGGGCATGAATCCAGCTGTCCGCCATCATGGCCGACCATGTGACAGCGATCAGAACTCATCCTCTCCCTCCTCCTCTTCTTCCCACCGCTCCCCAGAGACCACAGCGATTTTCCACATTCCTCAACGACAGCTGTTCGACGCTGTGTTTATCTCCGTGCCATTGGTATGAGAGTATTTGTACGATATGTTTTGTGTGTGTGTGTGTGTGTGTGTGTGTGTGTGTTTTATGTTTGTGGGGGTGTGTGTGCGTGAGAGGGAGAGCGAGCACCTTGAACGTCATGATAAGGTGTGTGAAATGAAACTCGGCCTCCAGGTCCAGCTGGATGGTCACGTTCTCCACACCTGCAGGTGGAGCGGAAACACACAGGAAATCAACCATTAAAGCCACGACTCTTTCTTTCCATTCATAAGAGTTCAGTATGTAAAAT
>NW_019511426.1:0-949 GCF_002814215.2 Seriola lalandi dorsalis
CGCGCGTTCTGAAACTCATGTGTTCCTCCGCTCAGCTGTGTGACCTGCGCGTGTTTTTCTCCGTGTTTTACTGCGTGAAAAGAAGAAAGAGGACAGCTAGTGAAACACAGGTAACTGCTGAACAGCTGTGACGATGTCTCGGTAAGTAACCACGTGTTGTTTTTCTTGTTTGTTTATATATTTATAAATATATTGACTTATTGTTGAATGTGCTGCAGCTTCACTTGTGATTTTGTAAGTGTTCTGCAATGTTGTTGATGCCCACAATATGATGGGAGTAATGGCGCAATAAGAGGCTGAGGCCACTTTATATTTAACATACTTTCACCCTTTTCTGTTGAACACACAAACATGCTGTAGATACTTATTGTTTCATCAATCAATCAATCAATCAATCAATCAATCAATCAATCAGACTTTATTTGTACAGCACTATTCACACAAACAATGCAACACAAATTGCTTTACAGAATAAAAGCAATAAACACATGCTCACACACACACACACACACACACACACACACACACATATTTACACACAGAACAAATAAAACCAATAGAAATAAAACAATAATAACAGGAAGGAAACGCTGTCATGCAAAGATTAAAGCAAAGATGAAGTGAAGGGATAAAGATAAAATAATAAAATACTAAAACAGAGGAGATATGTTAAGATTAGTAAAAGTTAGTGTAAAGTGTAAATGTCCATTCTCAGACCCGTGAAGAGCCACGCTCCGCCATGGCCAGACACACCCAGGTGTTATGGGATCACTGGTCCGATCAGTGAGGATCTGCCCCACGAGGCCGATTTGATCCAGACCAGAAAACTGATCGACAGTCTGAAGTCATACGGTGTGTTCGAGGACGACTTGGAGCTGCAGCACAGGCATGACTCATCTTTTTTCTATTTCATTATCTCCTCCTTGTTTCATTGATAAAGACTGGGAGT
>NW_019511427.1:0-1167 GCF_002814215.2 Seriola lalandi dorsalis
AAGATGATGAAGATGACAAAGTAGATGTACATGTACAAGTTGTCCTCGTACACAGGCTGGTCCTCCACCTGTGAAGTGTTAAAAGTGAAAATATGTACAAAAGTCTACTGCTCATTGATCTGGAAGTCAAGACGTGAAAACTGCAAAACCCTTACCTTTCTAGAATCTATTGCTGCGTACATAATGTCCATCCAGCCTTTGAACGTTGCCTGTTAAATGGGCAGGCAGAGTGTGTGAGAACACTGGTTAAACACTTGACACCGGAAGAGACAAACAAATTAGAAGTGACAGCAAAGGGTTTCTCACCACTTGCAGGAGCGCCAGGTACCCAGCACCCACATTGTCAAAATTGATCTTGACGTTTTTCCATCTGACTTCAGTGTAGTTTGCATTAATGAGTGCAAAACACTCCGTTTTGTTGTTGACCTTATCGGGGAGGAAGTTCTCCTCGGCCGTACTGTTGTAACAGTAGTAATACTTTCCAGCAAACAGGTTGACCCCCATGATGCTGAAGATGAGCCAGAAGATGAGACACACCAGCAGCACATTCATGATGGAGGGAATTGCACCCACCAAGGCGTTCACCACAACCTGAAGAGAAGAGCAAGGAAACAGAGCCGCTGTAACTTTGTAATCACTCACCATGTGTGCTGCATGAAGATGTTCACACATAAAACACACACATACACAGAAATGCACATTCTTTTCCTCCATTAAAATCTATGGTTGTGTTATTTGATTTCTTGGCACAAAATGAAGCCCATAGCAATAAAATACTTGGGGGTGTAACAATACTGTCAGCTCACAGTTTGGCACGACGCTTATGATATACTCATGATATTTTTAACAAAGCTGGAGTGGACTGAAATTGTGATATAACTGTGATTCATTTCCTTTTTTTCTTATAACATAGTTGTTTTTTTGTTTTTTTTTTATCAGTTTTGGTGCAAAGTGTACATGAAATAAAAAATATCTAGTTAACAATGTGGTCAGGCAGACGTCTGAGCAAATGACTGAACTTAGTTGGAGTAACATTTTCCACTTTTCCACCACCACAATATCCTGCAATTTAAACATCTTCACTTAGGAGTGCAGATGTAGGACAAGGACATATTTAAGGCTATTAGCTTGTCACTGCTCTGACAGCATGAATGACATTTAATTGCA
>NW_019511428.1:0-313 GCF_002814215.2 Seriola lalandi dorsalis
GGCATAAAAAATGTCAAAAAACCCAACATAGTATAGTTTGGCACAAAAATGTCATAGTATAATATGTCTTGAAAAAATCTCAAAAAACATCATAGAATATTATAGCATGAAAATGTCAAAAAAAGGTCATAGTATAGTATGGCATAAAAATGTCAAAAAACCAACATAGTATAGTATGGCACAAAAATGTCATGATATAGTATGGCATAAAAAAAATGCAAAAAATGTCATAGTATAGTATGGCACAAAAATATAATAGTATAATATGGCATGAAAAAAATCTCAAAAAACATCATAGAATATTATGGCATGA
>NW_019511429.1:0-368 GCF_002814215.2 Seriola lalandi dorsalis
GTGTCAAAACTGAAAATATAATGAAGGTTGAATTTAGCATCTGATACTAAAATTGTAAGATTAGCAAATGGCTCGGTATGACTGGTAAACTGTGTAAGGCTTAGTTATCCATTAGCTAATCCAAATTCAACTGTTCAACTCAATTAT
Source organism: Seriola lalandi dorsalis (assembly GCF_002814215.2). NCBI lineage: Eukaryota > Metazoa > Chordata > Actinopteri > Carangiformes > Carangidae > Seriola > Seriola lalandi. The sequence goes on from NW_019511429.1 coordinate 148, forward strand.
CAGCCAAGAGTTTGTGTAGTTCGGACATGTTTCCTCTGCTGCTTCTCTCAGGTTAGTAACTGGACTTTATTAAGGGTTATGAATTAATTTTATGACTTCTTCACACAATATCAAAAATGTAAATTTTTTCCAGTAAAACCAAAACTAGAATCTCGGAATTTTGCAAAAAAAAAAAAAAAAATTCCTGCAACTTTCATAAAACATCTATTTTTTTTTAAATG
>NW_019511430.1:0-2076 GCF_002814215.2 Seriola lalandi dorsalis
TTTGCCTCAGGGTCCCCCAAAGCAGTTTTGCCCACCCCTGGTTGTCACTGTTGTTAATAGTTATTTGGTACAAAAAAAGAGCAAAAAACAAAAAAAAACCTTATTCTCAATAGTGCAGCCATGTTGAGCAAGGGTAACAACTGTCAACATATTATTTTTTCACAATATCAAACTCCTGCTGAGGATGGTCAGAAATACCCATCCTCATTCCCTCCATTCAGAGCCGCCAGACACATTATGTCGTCTCATGCAGCATTAATCACATTTTCCAGTTTCTAATTCAGCACTTAATCACTTGGTTAGGCATGAAACAAATGAGGACTGAACAAATTTAATCTTTAACTTGATGATACATGTGATATGTGTGTGTGTGTGTGTTTCACTCACAATGATGAAATCGTCCTTGGGTACGATCTGACTGAACACATTTTGTGTTTGGGAGTAGTGCAGTCCCCCGATTTTCCACTTGATCTGCACAGCACCTCTGTACTGAACATCTTCCAGACGCTTTGCGAACTCCTCAGTGAATTTCTACAGCAACAAGACACAACATGTTATACAGTGCGGCACATGCAGCTGATTTGGTCAGCTGTCATTTAGAAATGATGTCACTGTAAAACGGGGCTATTTCGGGTTGAGGTTTAAATAAAAAATTGAGGATAAACCGGGAACCTTGGTGCTGTCCACTAGCGATCCAGGGGGCGGCTCCTGCAGGGCGATGCTCTCAGATGTGTCAATGGTGAAGTAGATGTCTATGGGACATTCATTGTTCGCTGGAGGGAACAGACACACACACACACAAAAACACATATAAAAACTCCATGGAAAATGTATTTAAATCAGTAGGACAAAATGTTAAGTCACTGAAGTCTTGTTAACACATTAGATGACACGTTACTGTGGCTGTGAAGCAACTACAGTTCAGTTTGATGGCACTCACTGGCGCACTCTGTTTGCTGGCCATGAGTCAGGGCTCCAAAAAGAAGACAGGCGGCGATGACCTCTAACCCCAGCATCTTCCTGCTCTCCTGTCTGACACACAAAGGATCAAGACACATGTTTGAGCCAACAACCTGTTTCTGTTTCGCTCAAAATTTATTTGACAAAAGTAATAAAAAATACCAACGAAAAAGAAAATGTAAAGGAAAGACAGTCAAGAATCAAGAAAAAAGGGAAAGACATTCATGTTAAAAAATTTTAAAGCCTGAACAAAGAAAACGTGTTTTAAAATCACCAAAACTGTAACAGCCTCTTACAATAAACTCTGATGTGAAGAATCGTTTCTCCTGCGATATAATTATTGGTGTGTAGCATTAGCCGATTGCTAAACTCATTCTGCACCTGGTATCAGTTAAGGGGAATCCTAAGAACACGTGTCTACTGACTGTTACCATGGGAACAAAATGAATGCCACAGTGAGGTAATAGGTTCGAAGCCATCACATGAGTCCAAGAGAAACACAGCTCTTTAACACGCTGCCAAGCCACAGCCGCGGACGACCTGTGGATGTTCAGTCACATCCACGACACGGTTAATCTTATCATGATAAAGCACCTCATCCTTTCAAGCCATGAAATATGATACACATATTACCTCAGGTGACCACATAAAATAGACTGGAGTCTGGTTGTATTTGGCAGCTGAGACCAGGCTGCTGTTTTAATGTAGTTAGCCTCGTGTTTCGGATATAAACCACAGGATGTCACAAGACCAGAGTCTGCTGCTCTCTAGAGGATATCCCTTCTCTCACAGTAAGTAAGGTTCACAGGCTGTCATGGCTGGATTGATCCATAAGTGTGTCCTGGTGCACCGACCCATGTTTCTCATTTGGTTTAACACAAACTTATATAGGGAAATGCTCCAAGTAAATTCTGACCAGTCAGGTAATCGTGCATGATTGATCCCTTGGACCATTTATCATGTGACTTGTGCATATTCCAAGATGAATTAGCTATGAATAAATTCACCACAAAGCAAGTGACACACATTGAATACGGGGCCTGCGGCCGTCTGAGGGTGTGGGGCTCTTCTAAAGGCCTCCGGAGGGCAGCTGACTGACCTCACATCCAGATGACA
>NW_019511431.1:0-481 GCF_002814215.2 Seriola lalandi dorsalis
GAGACTTGGAGAATCAATGACAAGGAGCACTGTAAGGTGTTGGGCCACCACAACAGCTTCAAGGACACTTTATGTTGGTTTTCCCTTTAATTACGACTTCCATTCATTTTCTTTGTTAGCTATAATTGGATCATTCATTTATGATTATTAATGACATAAGTTAACATTTTCTCTTAACATTTTTAAATAAATAGGAGTACCAAAAAAACAATACTTTTGAATTTTCAGAAAACAGGACTAAAAACTACTAGCACAATACTCAGTCTCAACTGAATCTGAAAATGCTACAGAACCCATGTTTCCATGCTAATAAGGGAAGATGAGACCCAGAGGTTGCTGGGGATAAGAGGTTAAAGGTCGGCTGTATAGACCGGTGGAACAAAATGACATATTACAGTGTCTGTGAATAATCTTCCTGCACAAGTATATATATATATATATATATATATATGCCTGCCAGGATGATTTATCCTCAACACAT
>NW_019511432.1:0-945 GCF_002814215.2 Seriola lalandi dorsalis
TATGTCGTTTGATGCCCCACCATACTATGACATATTTATGACCTTTTATGACTTAATATACAATGATGTTTTTTTGACATTTTATGCCATAGTATACTATGACATTTTTTGGCATTTTTAAGCCAAACCATACTCTGACGTTTTTGTGCCATTTTATGCCTTAATATACTATGTCGTTTGATGCCTCACCACACTATGGCATTTTTATGACCTTTTATGCCTTAATATACTATTAAGTTTTTTTGACGTTTATGCCTTAATATATTATGTCGTTTGATGCCTCACCATACTATGACGTTTTTATGACCTTTTATGACTTAATATACCATGATGGTTTTTGACATTTTATGCCATAGTATACTATGACTTTTTTTGGCATTTTTATTTCTTAATACACTATGTCGTTTGATGCCCCAGCATACAATGATGTTTTTATGATCTTTTATGACTTAATATACTATGATGTTTTTTTGACATTTTATGCCATAGTATACTATGACATTTTTTGGCATTTTTAAGCCATACAATACTCTGACGTTTTTGTGCCATTTTATGCCTTAATATACTATGTCGTTTGATGCCTCACCATACTATGGCATTTTTATGACCTTTTATGCCTTAATATACTAGGAAGTTTTTTTGACGTTTATGCCTTAATATACTATGTCGTTTGATGCCCCATCATGCTATGACGTTTTTATGATCTTTTATGACTTAATATACTATGATGTTTTTTTGACATTTTATGACTTAATATACAATGATGGTTTTTGACATTTTATGCCATAGTATACTATGACTTTTTTTGGCATTTTTATTTCTTAATACACTATGTCGTTTGATGCCCCATCATACTATGACGTTTTTATGATCTTTTATGCCTTAATATACTATGATGTTTTTTTGACATTTTATGCCATAGTATACTATGACATTTTTTGGCAT
>NW_019511433.1:0-794 GCF_002814215.2 Seriola lalandi dorsalis
GCCTTGATATACTATGTCGTTTGAATCCTCACCATACTATAGCATTTTTATGACCTTTTATGCCTTAATATACGATGATGTTTTTTTGACATTTTATGCCATAGTATACTATGACATTTTTTGGCATTTTTAAGCCATACAATACTATGACATTTTTGTGCCATTTTATGCCTTAATACACTATGTCGTTTGATGCCCCATCATACTATGACGTTTTTATGATCTTTTATGCCTTAATATACTATGATGTTTTTTTGACATTTTATGCCATAGTATACTATGACATTTTTTGGCATTTTTAAGCCATACAATACTATGACGTTTTTTAGCATTTCTATTTCTTAATACACTATGTCGTTTGATGCCCCACCATACTATGACGTTTTTATGATCTTATATGACTTAATATACTATGATGTTTTTTTGACATTTTATGCCATAGTATACTATGACATTTTTTGGCATTTTTAAGCCATACAATACTATGACGTTTTTTGGCATTTCTCTTTCTTAATACACTAAGTCGTTTGATGCCCCACCATACTGTGACGTTTTCATGACCTTTTATGACTTAATATACTATGATGTTTTTTTTACATTTTTTGCCATAGTATACTATGACATTTTTGGGCATTTTTAAACCATACATTACTATGACGTTTTTTGGCATTTATATTTCTTAATACACTATGTCGTTTGATGCCCCACCATACTAAGACGTTTTTATGACCTTTTATGACTTAATACACTATGATGTTTTTTTGACAGTTTATGCCATAGTATACTATGATGTT
>NW_019511434.1:0-608 GCF_002814215.2 Seriola lalandi dorsalis
TGATACACAAAGAAAATCATTTTAGTAATCAAGGTCTACAGTCTATGTGCCACATTAGATCGCATATAGTTGCTATTCTTGGAGTAAAAACTACAATATTTGGCTAACTAAAGTATAAAGTGAAATGGACCCAGTAAATAGAAGTAGGCTACCTGTCCAGTTACGATAATTGATGCAGCGTTACTTGTGACGTAGTACAAATTTGAAATAAACCATTAACAACTTGCAGAACCGGAGAATTGTTGCTCGTGTCGTCCCCAGGTTAAAAACCGTCAACAGTTAACGTTTCAACCAGTCGTACAAAATATTTCATAATTAAACTTTCCAGCAATAGGCAGGTAAGACTCGGCTGTTGTTTGCCAAAATAATAAAAAATAACAACAATTTTTAAGCTTAATGTTTTATGTCTTGTTGCGTTTTTGTTAGTTTGGTCGGGATTAGCTAAATGTAGCTAACTAGCTAGCCAAGTAAGCTATCATCAAGTGACACCGGTTAACTGCTAGATAAACGGAAGCCCTAGCAAGCTAATTAATCAAGCCAACGGCTAAGGTATTAGGTAAGATTATTTCCGTTTGTTTTATTTTACTCTTAGATCATATACTCCACTA
>NW_019511435.1:0-626 GCF_002814215.2 Seriola lalandi dorsalis
ACGTTCCCCTGACCTAAATCCAATTGAGCACCTATGGGACGTTATGTATCGGTGCATCCAACGCCGCCAAGTAATGCCACAAACTGTCCAGGACTTCACTGATGCCCTGATCCAGATCTGGGAGGAGATCCCTCAGGACACCATCCGCCGACTCATCAGGAGCATGACCAGATGTTGTTGGGAGTGTAAACAGGCAAGCGGGGGCCTTACAAACTATGTATCACATTATGAGTTGTCGTGATAAAATTTGCGCAAGTTGGATCAGCCTGTGATTTCAATTTTTTACTTTGATTTTTGGTGTGATTGTGAATTGGGTTTATTCCAATGACTGTTGTTACATCATTTTGTTCTCAACAAATAATACAATGTACATGAGTAAAGATTTTCAACTTGAATAATTCCTTCATCAAGATCTGATATATGATTGAAGGGTTCCCTTACTTCTTTTGAGCAGTGTATTTGTTTGCACCAAGGAACCAGTAAATGAGAAGTGGGAACACTGAGAGGAAGCAGGAGAAGTCAGCTGATCATCAGGTGAGGCAGGTGAATAAAAACACCCAGCACACTTTAGACACTTTTCCCGCTTCTGCTTTGACCGACTGACTCAATCCACACAATGTTGTTGT
>NW_019511436.1:0-533 GCF_002814215.2 Seriola lalandi dorsalis
ATTTTTTCTTTGTACAGGATTCCTTCACAACTGAAACATATTGCATTTTATTGAAGGCTAGCTGGACTATTATTGTGTATCTAGCCACAATTAATAGTCTTGTGTATTGTGTTTTTGATTGAACTGCACCTTGAGGAATGATAATGACAATTGTTTGTGTTATTATATACAGTGCATTCACATTGCATTTACTCTGTTAAAGTGGTAACCTTATGCTATATCAGTAAGTCTAAATAAGATTTCCAAAACAGTAAAACCACTGTTGAGCTTGAAGGTGTATTATTTGGTAAAATGATGGTTTGACAAAAAAGATAAAAAAAAAAAAAATAATGATAACAATAACTCAAGATACACTTACTGTATTCTGCCAGATGTTCCTGCCACATCTAATGACTTTCATCTCTGGATAAAGTTTGCTCAGTTGTCATGGAGATGGTTCGCTTGTCATCACATGGTCCAAGTATGGAAAATAAATAAAACAAATAAAACTAAAAACATAAAACTTGTTTTGGAGTAAAAGTCCCATGCCTCTT
>NW_019511437.1:0-327 GCF_002814215.2 Seriola lalandi dorsalis
CACACACACACACACACACACACACACACACACACACACACACACACACACACATACACACCAGCATATTGTGATGGTATGATTGTATCAATAGTCTTTTTTATATAATTAGTTTTTTGGGGGAGTTGGGAGGACAGTGCTAACTCCATCCATCACCCATCCATCCATCCATCCATCCATTCATCCATCCATCAATCATTAATCAATCCATTATTCATCCATCCATCCATCCATCCATCCATCCATCCATCCATCCATCAATCATTCATCCATCCATCATTAATTAATTCATCCATCCATCCATCATTCATCCATCCATCCATCCAT
>NW_019511439.1:0-624 GCF_002814215.2 Seriola lalandi dorsalis
TGGGCTAAGCTGTTTTTTAAGAAGTCCCATCTGATAACACACAGACACGTGTGATAAGGGCTCACTGTAGACTGCACTGCATGCTGGGAATATGTGTGTAATATGTGCTCAGCCCTCCTCACCACATACTTTCACCTTGTATGATGATGATGATGATGATGGTGTGTGTGTGTGTGTGTGTGTGTGTGTGTCTGTGTGTTTAAGGGAAGTCAGGATACTGTACATCAGTGAGTGTGTGTGTGTGGTTGAGCGGGCGAGAGAGCATGACTGAGCGTGGAGGAGTGAGAGAGTGAATAATTGAATAAGTGGGAGAGTGTGTACGTGAGAATGTCTGCATGCCTCTATGAGCTCTCATGAACAGGTGTGTGTGTGTGTGTGTGTGTGTGTGTGTGTGTGTGTGTGTGTGTGTGACAAACACAGTTGGTTTTTCCTCCTCTGTCTTTCATCATATCATCTCAGTCTTACAAAAACTACAGCAACAACAAGTTTTCCTCGATAAAACGAGACAAAAACTAAATGATATTTAACTTTTGGAAATGAAACAATTAGATTCAGATTGAGCAGCTGGACCTGCAGCCTCTTACATCCCCGTAACGTGAGATAAAAAATAACAACAAACGTCAA
>NW_019511440.1:0-777 GCF_002814215.2 Seriola lalandi dorsalis
TTTTTTTTTTAAAGAAAGAAAAAACTATTTTTGCATATATAATGTTTGTTGTTTTAATAAACTTGCATACATAAATTAAATAAATGTTAACATGTTATACCATATAGAAATTCATCATATAGCTATTTTTAGTATTTCATGTATGTTATTAACTTATATCTTCATAAATCCAGAGGATTTATACACGTGATAATAATATATATAATCATCGCTCTTTATATAGAGACACAAATGTCATATATTACATTTCTGTGTGGGAGGGTTCAGTAGGTGAAGAACAAATACTCTCATCCCTCACATATTATAACTGTTCATCAGAGCTGCAGAGATGAATCCTAATCAATTAATCAATTATTCAAGTAGTGAGTACTGAGTCAAAAACTGATCCTGCTGCTTCCAGCTTTAAATGTCACGTTTTGTTAATAATAATTCATTAAATCAAGAAAATACTCTGCAGATGGTCAATAATGAAAATATTTGTTAGTTGCAGCGTTTTTGTTTTGATGGAAATGGATATTAGCTTTTGATCATGATTAGTTTCTGTGTCATTTCCTGTTTTGGTCCTGAAGAGAAACTTTACATGTTTTACGTGTTGGTTTGTCTCCACTGGATTTTTACTTCCTGTTTAAATTGACGTTTGTTGTTATTTTTTATCTCACGTTACGGGGATGTAAGAGGCTGCAGGTCCAGCTGCTCAATCTGACTCTAATTGTTTCATTTCCAAAAGTTAAATATCATTTAGTTTTTGTCTCGTTTTATCGAGGAAAACTTGTTGTT
>NW_019511441.1:0-793 GCF_002814215.2 Seriola lalandi dorsalis
GAGATGCGACTGAGTGAGTGTGTTCTTACTCAACGACAACGTCCTGGTTACAAAAGTAATTCTGCTGGAGCTGAGCACCTGTTACAGGTGATATCAGCTGCAGCTAATTAATGTTAGACTAATTCTAAGAGTACTCTGCGCCCCAAAGATCATTTGTGAGGGGAAGATCCTTCACTCCGTCACACACCTGCGGGTGGACTGAGTGTTTCTGCAGTCGAATTCTCCCAGTTAGTTTCATCCACACTGTGTGAAGAAGTAAAATTATAGTCCTTAACCAGGAGCTTCAGTATTTAGATTTAGTAGGATGATTGAGACGTGTGTGTGTGTGTGTGTGTGTGTGTGTGTGTGTGTCCAACATCCAGAACAAGGCATCCAGATGTTCCAGCAAGGCCAGTACAGCCAGGCAGTGCACATGTTTACAGAAGCCATCTACTGTGACCCCAGGGACCACAGGTGAGCTCAGACGTGACCCAGGTCGCGTCCTGATGCCTGACGTTACTTCCTCACTTCCCTCTGTGTCCTTCACGTTCACTTCCGGTGTGTGTCCGTGTCTCAGTGCGTCTTCCTCTCGTCTCTCAGGTTCTATGGGAATCGCTCTTACTGTTACTGGTGTCTGGAGCAGTACCACTCCGCCCTATCAGACGCTCAGAGGTCCATCGAGCTGGCTCCTGATTGGCCGAAGGGATACTTCCGTAAGGGGTGTGCCCTGATGGGGTTAAAGGTCAGCACCTGCCGTACAACAGACTAAGACCTCTTTTAACACGCCTGTGTAAAAACTTAAACTACAGTCTGA
>NW_019511442.1:0-785 GCF_002814215.2 Seriola lalandi dorsalis
GAGATGCGACTGAGTGAGTGTGTTCTTACTCAACGACAACGTCCTGGTTACAAAAGTAATTCTGCTGGAGCTGAGCACCTGTTACAGGTGATATCAGCTGCAGCTAATTAATGTTAGACTAATTCTAAGAGTACTCTGCGCCCCAAAGATCATTTGTGAGGGGAAGATCCTTCACTCCGTCACACACCTGCGGGTGGACTGAGTGTTTCTGCAGTCGCATTCTCCCAGTTAGTTTCATCCACACTGTGTGAAGAAGTAAACTTATAGTCCTTAACCAGGACCTTCAGTATTTAGATTTAGTAGGATGATTGAGACGTGTGTGTGTGTGTGTGTGTGTGTGTGTCCAACATCCAGAACAAGGCATCCAGATGTTCCAGCAAGGCCAGTACAGCCAGGCAGTGCACATGTTTACAGAAGCCATCTACTGTGACCCCAGGGACCACAGGTGAGCTCAGACGTGACCCAGGTCGCGTCCTGATGCCTGACGTTACTTCCTCACTTCCCTCTGTGTCCTTCACGTTCACTTCCGGTGTGTGTCCGTGTCTCAGTGCGTCTTCCTCTCGTCTCTCAGGTTCTATGGGAATCGCTCTTACTGTTACTGGTGTCTGGAGCAGTACCACTCCGCCCTATCAGACGCTCAGAGGTCCATCGAGCTGGCTCCTGATTGGCCGAAGGGATACTTCCGTAAGGGGTGTGCCCTGATGGGGTTAAAGGTCAGCACCTGCCGTACAACAGACTAAGACCTCTTTTAACACGCCTGTGTAAAAACTTAAACTACAGTCTGA
>NW_019511443.1:0-1072 GCF_002814215.2 Seriola lalandi dorsalis
TCAGTAGCAACAGCTTCACAGCTTGAATGTTTTAGGTGTTTTAAACCCAAAGTCGCTTCTGTCTCCTTCAGAACAATAATCAAAGACGGTGTTTGATGACGTCATGAAGCAGTGAGGGATCATGGGAGTTGCTGTCTTTAGCTTCTCCTGGTTTGGTTCCTTCAGTGTCAGTGATCACAGACCAGCTGATTCTAACCAGTAAAACACAATAAACCAGTTCAAACATCAGTGATTGAACCAGTTTTAATTAGAAGTTTGTTATCTGACAAGTCACTTACTAGTTAATCTGGGTAGCTGGTTATCTGTTTAGCTGTCAGTACAGTTTAGCAGAGAAGAGTTCACGTGTGAAAAAACCTGTAGATTAACTTCATATACAGCTGCAGGTCAGAGGTCACCCCCTGCTGGTCACCACAGACACCAGCTGTTTCCAACAGTGTTTATAAACATGGCAGGAAGATGAATCATAACACACCACATTCACACGGCGGCCATTTTCCTCTGACGTCACACTGAGGCCAGGAAGTCTTCAACACTTTAATGTCTCTGAATGAATCCTGTGAGGCATCGTTGTTTACTTCACCTTCCTTTGACCACATTGATTAATGGACAGATGAGTTCTCCAGATGTTGAAGGTGCAGACTGGCCCACACTAGAAACGCTGAAGCTAATGCTAGGCTAGCAAACAGGAAGATATCAATTAACATAAATGTCAATGTTAGTTAGTCATAAATTGTCAGATGACTAAATCCGCTGGTTAAACATGAACTAATGTTGTATGGTTTCAGTCACAGTGATAGTCACATGACAGAGGAGCATCACTGCTAACTTCACCAGGTGAAGAGCTAGCAGGGCAGCTAATGCTACATGGCTAGCTTGATTCCATCCAGTGTTTCACTTCCAGACTGAACTAAACATGTCTGAGCTCTGTGTTGATGTTTCAGAATGAATGAATTTCTCTCGTCTTGTATCACGCAGCTCTGTCAAACAGTAATGCTAGCTAAGAAGTGGTTGATGCTAACGTTAGCTGTAGCTCATAGTTTATCAAATATGTGGTTTTACCTTGAAATATGCA
>NW_019511444.1:0-461 GCF_002814215.2 Seriola lalandi dorsalis
TGAATACAGGCTGTGTGCATTTCTCTGTGGACTGAGGCCTTGATACTTTCACAGTATTAATATAGAAGCTAGAGCTGATCTATAATCACACTACACATGGACACAGACCTTTACACTGGAGGAGCTTTAAGTTATTGTGGCAGCAGAAAGGTGAAATAAATGCGATGAAATCACACAACTGGAACAGAAAAATATAAGAAACATATACTGTAATTGCAGGAACCAGTCATCTGTCTCAGTTCAAAATTAACCAGCTTGTGATACAGATCTCTGGTCTCTTAAATTTAGAGTCTTACTGCCCATTCTCACTTCCTCTCTGGCAAGCGCATAAATTCAAAACCAGCACAACCACAAACTGGGGGACTGAAGCTGGACTTAAAGAGAAAACCAGGGCAGAGGACAAACTCCTGCGACACCTCTAAGGACACATTCAGACAGAAAATAAAACTGAGTTTAAAAAA
>NW_019511445.1:0-664 GCF_002814215.2 Seriola lalandi dorsalis
AGCCCTATAATCGCGAATGTCTCTGACTGACTGATCCTATTTCCACCACTGGTCAGTGGAGTGCCGAGCCGCAGTCTACTAAGCTGCTCTGATTTCCCGGCTGCTCAGGAACTGCAGGGAAGAGGAGGAGCGCTTCCAATACACTGAGCCTCTCCTCCATTAACTTTAAGCTGACAGCCGTCACACAGACGGATCAATGTCTGTGTAAAAGGGAGAGTCACAATGGTAGAGCACGTCAGGCCTCTGATTCCTGAACATACTCTCTAAAATCACAGACTGAGACGGCGTCATGATGGGGCTTCTTAACAGTAATATAACAAGATCTAAACACCATGTCTGGTTTTAGTGCAGTCCTTGTCTCATCAGACCAGGGAACCTGGTTTCTCAAATGTCTCAGAGTCCTGTAGCTGCTTTTTAATTTAAATGATTACAACTGCAACATAGCAATATGTGGGAAATGTGAGGGGTCTGAAAACTTTCTGAATGAACTGTATATTTGCAAGATAATACGGTTAACATGGTGATACGAATGTGCTCGAGTCTTTTCTTTGTTTTGTTTCTGGTTCTTATTATTTATGACCCCCAACAGGGTATCCAGTTAAAGTCTGCACTTTATTGTCCCTGCTGTGTTTATTGGTATTGTCTGGAGTTCAAAGAACTCAAA
>NW_019511446.1:0-517 GCF_002814215.2 Seriola lalandi dorsalis
AAACATCTTCAAGTACAGTTGGCCACGATTCAACTTTTCTTGGATAACCACGCCCTGGATGAGAATCTTCACAGATATATATATTTGTATATGTTATAGGTTGAGTATGTCTTTTATTGCGAGGACAGGGCGAGAACTGTGGAGTGACACTAAGTGGAGGTTAATTGGGTAACTAAGGTAGTAACCAATTCACCCCTGATAGTTGGACTTTATTTCAGGAAACATACAGGCCTTAACAACACATGAGGGTAAGCAATCCTCCGCATCTCTCTGTAACATTAGGGGTCACTGGGCCAACGTGGTCAGAAAGTAGAATAAAAACTGCAACAACAAGTTCTCCAAGTTAAACAACAAAACACATTGTTGGTCCACACTGTCTAAAACCATGTTTCTGATCCCACACTATAACTGACAGAATGATGCTGCGGTTTCAAAAACAAAACCGTCTTCTGATCTTACACCATATGGTAATGGTCTGGTTTGGATTGGATTGGTCTGGTCTGGTTTGGATTGGATT
>NW_019511447.1:0-507 GCF_002814215.2 Seriola lalandi dorsalis
ACAGGCACTACACTACGACTGGTCCTACTGATAGGGAGAAATCTTTGCTTTTTCTCTGTCTGTCTTTTAAATTCCTCAACAACCGGTGATCCAAACACCTTCAAACGTGCCAGGTGTACTGCTGAGGATCTGAGGAAGTGCAGCGTTAACTGTGGTTTTTTGGATGAGCTGTTTCTCAAGATCCTTACCCTAACATACCCTAACCTTAATCCCCAAATCCAAGTCTGCACCCACAAAAAGGAGTTTCTAGCCATGCAGAACTCAATTAAAGTCCCCGCTGGGATATAAGAACAAGGGGCACACCCACACACACACACACACACACAGTTACAAAGACAATAAATCTGTCACTCTCCTTTTCTCTGGGTGAGAGACATTAATGAGAGCAGGACAAAAAAAGAGAGGGTGAGGAGGGAGTGAATGAGGGAGTGTGATGAACAGAGGGTCATGGCTGAAGTTGCACCCATAAATTGTGTATATGTGTGTGTGTGTGTGTGTGTGTGTGTG
>NW_019511448.1:0-617 GCF_002814215.2 Seriola lalandi dorsalis
TTGTACATTTGTGCAAAAGAATGTATTGTTTTATTTAATATTGAAAATGACTGACTGTGATGTACTGAGACCAAGATACTGAGGTGAAAGTAAAAAAAGTGTGACAAGATGACGTGGTCTCCCTGTGTATAGCATCTATAGACACTAATGAATTATTGTAGTGTAGTGAAGTATTTACTTATAAACACATTTAGTATCTTGTCATACTTACTTGCACTCCTTCTACTGATTTCAGCTTTCTTTTTAATCCATTGAATTATTATTGGTGATTTGAATGTTTCTCTGTATAAACTCATTTGTGTGTCTCATGCTCTGGTGGATGTGAAGTTAGTCGTGCGTGCTCGCCGTGTTCTTGTGTAACAGCTTCGTGGTTCTACAGTTTTTCTGCTTGCACAACTGTGAATGTGAAGGCGAAGCTTTCGTCTCTCCGCTCCACCGCACGGACATTAAATTAACAGCAGATTGTCACGGAGACTTCGCGCATCATTTTTTTTTCTATCACTCGGCGGTAACAGCAGCAGTTTTTGCTCCGCTCCTCTCCGCCGTGTGAGCGCGGGGCGGAGACTGCGCACTGCCGCCGCCAGAGATGCTCTATGTTCGAGAAGAAGGCTCACTCA
>NW_019511449.1:0-361 GCF_002814215.2 Seriola lalandi dorsalis
CACACACACACACACACAGGATCACATACAGATTAGTGCATGTTGACATGATCTTTTAATAGAATACTTAATTGATGCATTAAGCAATATGAATGTATGTGTGTGTGTGTGTGTGTCCTGGTGTGTGTATGTGTGTTCATTTTTTAGGAGAAGTTCACACAGGTGGACATTTTGATTCTCATGACAGCTGCTGTGTGTCATGATCTCGATCACCCTGGATTCAACAACACGTAAGACACACACAAAACCCTGTTTTCCATAATTTGTTCCCTCTGACTCTGACTCCTTTTTCTCTTCCTTCTTTCTCCCTTCCTCCCTCTTTTTCTGTTCTCTGTCATCTCTTGTGTTTTCATCATTCCAC
>NW_019511450.1:0-554 GCF_002814215.2 Seriola lalandi dorsalis
GTGTGTGTGTGTGTGTGTGTGTGTGTGTGTGTGTGTGTGTGTGTGTGTGTGTGTGCGTGTGCGCGCGCGCGTGTACTTGCATTACTCATGTTGTGGGGACATCAGTCTGATTACATGGTCACTGTGGGGACTCGACTTCCTTCGGCGGATAAAAAAAACAACATGAATTGTTAAATTTTAGTATGAAGTAGGATGAGGTTAGGGTTCGGTTTAGATTTAGGTCCAGGTTTAAAGAGAGGGCCTTGTGTTCAGGGTTAGGGGAGCTAAAGTTACTAGAGACTTTTACTGGACACAAATATAAAATATAAATACTAAACATTCACATTTCATGTGCACTCAGGTATGTAATGTCTTTAACCCACTCCACTGTTTAAACATGGAGGAGGTTAAAAGCAGCTCGCACAATATAAACATACAGGAAATGTTTTACAGCGTGTCCCGTCACTGCTGTGATTTGGAGGCTGAGGCGTTCAGGGGAACCAGAGCGAAGAGGAAATGAGCCAGGTCTGCTGGTTCTGTTGTTCACAGGAATCCTGCTGCTGTCAGTGTCAGAC
>NW_019511451.1:0-632 GCF_002814215.2 Seriola lalandi dorsalis
AGACTGTAACAACAGAGAAAGTGACGTCCACCTATTCCTCCACAGGCAACACGGCTCCTCAAAGCAAGTGAATATAACGGAAGCAGAAAAGACTAGTGTTGTCTCAGGTCACTCATACCCATTGCTGTCCGTAGCTGTCCTCTAGGTCATTGGTGGAGCGATCGTCCCAGTTGAGCCGGATGCCGACGAGCACAGATGGCAGGAAACCATTTTCAGCCATGATGACAAAATAGGCAAAGAAACCACCAAGAGCTTGGATCATACCTGCAGAAACGAACAAACACACACACACACACACACACATTGATCAGTAATTGATTAGGTTAATCTGATAAGGAATAATCCTATACCCCCTAAAGAAACACAGAATAATGTGATGTGACTTTGTGGGAAGAGAGAGAGGAAGGGAGAAGGGATCTTCTCACCGACTCGACCAATGGGCACTGGCCAACATTTACTGTAAATTATTATATTTATTGGATTAAAATGTGCTGATCAGAAGAACAGACCATAAGATCTCACCACACATTTACATTTACTCATTTGGCAGATGCTTTTATCTAAAGCAACTTACAAGTGAGGGACATCACTAAAGCTTCAGTGCTGTAGGAGACCTTGCTGTAAGAACTAAG
>NW_019511452.1:0-662 GCF_002814215.2 Seriola lalandi dorsalis
CAGTCCAAGGACTTCAGAACATAGATATAATCATCCACTTAAAACTCATTTAGCATATACTGTAATAAAAAGAAGACTATGAACAAATGATACATGTGAAGAGTTTCAAGAAGAGATTCATTCATTCATATATATATATATAAACAAACACATTAGTGGTGAGGCAACATAAAGACGCTGGAAGAGGAAAAGCTTCTGTCAACGTCCGTGTACACATACAAAGCACAAAACTGTAAAAATTGGTGCTCAAAATTGAGTGTGTGACACTGGGGTTACGAGTAGAATTTAAATTCAGGTGTGAAAATAGGATCTGAATTCTACTTGTAACCTCCACACACCTGCAGATTTATGAAGGCAAGGGGATACTGCAGGACACATGGGTGGTCCTTGGCAGGCTATAGCAACATGAGGACGGGATGACGACATCACAAAGGCAGACTCAAAATAAGGTTTATTGCCAGGTAGGTTTTCACTTACAAGATACTTGGCTTGGTGTAGCATCCAATTTACGTATTCATAGGAAATAACAAAAAAAGTAAAATACTGCAACAACCAAATATAAATAGATACATATATAAAAATAATAAAAAATACCACACAACTATGTACAAAAGTGTTTTAGAATGACAAAACTCCTGCTGGGCAAGATGTGCAAAAGGTAT
>NW_019511453.1:0-354 GCF_002814215.2 Seriola lalandi dorsalis
AAAGAAAGGTGCAATCAAGTTTGTTCAAGAGGGAGAGAAAGTTGGTAAGACAACAAGAAGGCAAGGCAGCTTAGAAGGTGCTTGTGATTGGGAAATGCAGGTAGATTTAGGAGGAAAGCTTGTTGTTCCCCAGGAAATAGCCATTACAAAGCTAAGGCCTGATATAGTCTTGGGGGGTAGAGCACAGCCTAACCCGGCGGGGGAGAGTTTAGCTCAAAAGGCATCTCTCCTTGACTCTACCTCCCTCATTCAAAATGGCCGCCACTTTCTCCAACTGTTTAGGGGAGTTTGTTTGCTGAATCTGCTTAATCTGCTAGTGTGTTTTGTCAGAGTTGATGATGGTGTTGTTTGTGG
>NW_019511454.1:0-391 GCF_002814215.2 Seriola lalandi dorsalis
TAAAACTGTGGACTCTCAATGCAAAGGTTAAGGGTTCAAACCCCACATGGTACCTTTCTGCATTGAATTTTCATGATTTCTCTGTCCCTTTATGAGTTTTCAGTTATCTCTGGCTATGATGCCTGACTACACTATGATGGTTTTATTCTTTACTACACAATGAAACTTACTTACTACAATTATTATAGTATGTTGTTTTTTCACGTTTTTGCCATACTATACAATGTCTTTCTTTCTTTTTTTTGCTTTTAGGGCCTTACTATACTATGACGTCTTCATACCTTGCCATACTATGATATTTTCAGATGGTTTTATGCTTTATTATACTTTGTCATTTTTTCAATTTTTTCGCCATACTATACTATGTCGTTTTTTCACCTTTTTTGCCATA
>NW_019511455.1:0-487 GCF_002814215.2 Seriola lalandi dorsalis
GTGTGTGTGTGTGTGTGTGTGTGTGTGTGTGTGTGACCAGCTTGTGTAAGTTAAAGTGTGTGATGTCTGATCATAGCACATTCACATAAAACAAACACTCAAACATCTGAAAGAGGCATGGGGGTTTTCTTTTGCTGACTCTGAAGTTTAATTTATAAGAAACACAGGGATTAATGGGACAAATCATTGTGCAGTAATCTGTGTTATCCCAAGATGTTGGTCTGAAAACAGAGACCAGTAGAACGATCTCACACACGTTTTCTGATGATTGACTTTACTTCACTTTAAAAAAAAAGACAAATGAATCCAGAAACTTTATTGACAAAAGAAAAAACATTTAGTTTCTAACAGTGGAGAGTGATGGACACCTGATTCATTTCTATCTAGTCAAATCTAAAACATTATAACACTGACGTATCTCACACTTTATCAACACTACTCTGCAGCTTTAATCCTCCCGTTTCTATTACTACACTGTTCCAATCAT
>NW_019511456.1:0-449 GCF_002814215.2 Seriola lalandi dorsalis
GTAACCGGTGTTCACACTTCGATGGCTCTGTTAAAGAAGCAACAAAAGCCATTTTGGATGAAATAGACAGGAAAGACAGGAAATGGACTGATGTTACAGCAGCAGGAGTAGAGGTCTGTTCTGACCTGGTCCTTCACCTCCTCCCTCTGTCCATCTCTCTAACAGGCTGCAGAGAGCAGGAAGAGGAAGAGGGAGCAGGAGAGCAGCTCCAGAGCCCTGGAGGAGCCTCCAGAGAGAAGACTCCCTCTCCCTCCGGCAGGAGCCTCAGCCCTCCACCTCAACCCCACAGGCCAGACCTGCAGGTGAGTACTACAGCTGCTGGTTTTCACCTTCCTCCTGTTTTTGCTATTGGTCAGAACCTTCGGTCTCTGCTGCGTCAGTCTGAAGGCTGTAGCTGAACCAGTCTGACCTCCCTCCTCCTCCACTGTCTGTCTCTGTCTAATGTTCAG
>NW_019511457.1:0-534 GCF_002814215.2 Seriola lalandi dorsalis
GGAAGCTCATTTTCGGCCTACATCATAAAATGTGTCCGTTTATATATATGTAAATTCGCAGAGTGACAGAAGAGAGTCGCCAAACACAACGCTAGTCGTTTTTAACAAAGACAAAGTCGCTGAGGATCAGTAACGTCTCCAGATCAACTCCGAACAACCGAATGAAAAACTTGAAAACTGCTCCGGTGGATGCTTATACCTTCGCTGTCAATCAAAAAGGGACTCAGCCTCAGACAGATCATCCAATCATCATGCAGAAGCCGAGCGTCCGGGCCAGCCCACTGTCCCATAGACCCCCAGAGACGCTGAGCGTCCGATGGGTGCGGGACAAAGCCCAGCATTTATCCAATGACCGTCTAGTTTCGCTGCAGTGGAACAACCCACTCGATGCTTCCCCATTGAAGTCAGGAGACGCTCGGCGTCTACACTGTGTAAAGCGCTGTGGCGCTGCGGGGATGAATGAGAAGGAAGTCGTGTCGGTTACCTGTGATAAGGAGCTGATTCTGAACAAAAGATGAACGTGTTCTAGCGCAT
>NW_019511458.1:0-429 GCF_002814215.2 Seriola lalandi dorsalis
TGTCTCATTGACATCAGTCTTGGTATTTACTGTTCACTCTTATACAGCTGTATCAGAGCTGTATTACGTTACTGCTATATGTGAACAGAAAATTTTCCTCTCCTGCTGCTTCATATTAAAAATATTAAACTGACAGAACATGGGTGGCTTTTATTGTGAAGCAGTCACAAGAAACTCACTGTATTTATCAATGACGTTAACACTGGCTGGAATCATTTTTGAAAAATCTCTACAAAACAAGTCATTTTCAGCATTTTCTTTTACATACTGCAGAGTAATGGAACAGGAAGGAGGTGTTAGATAAAGGGCTGCAGGCTGCACACCTCCAACACTGTGGCAAGAGAGAGAGAGAGCAAATCGTGGGTGCAAACTTTATTGACTGACTTTTTAATTGAAACAATGTGGGTTTCTTTGGCTGCTCTGTAAATA
>NW_019511459.1:0-426 GCF_002814215.2 Seriola lalandi dorsalis
ACTCAGAAATAACTTGAATTGCAGAAGAATTTTGACAGTGACGCACACACACACACACACACACACACACGCACACGCGCACACACACGCACACACACACACCCGCGCACACACACACACGCACACACACACGTACGCACACACACGATGATTAGGACTTCACGCCATTCAAAAGCTTCTTTGTAAATGAGACATTTCTTCTTGTCTTCTCGGTTGTTTTGCCACTTCACTCATCGACACGTGCAACTTTTCCACGTCTTTGCTCGTATTTGGGTGAAACTCCATTTTGTCTTTGATTTTCATGCGGCTGTTGGTTTCTCATCAGTGTCGAAGCCGCCGCTGAGCTCTGCTGCGTGACCTGCTGCAGCACAGACAATAACAGGTTGTGAAGGTTATTTGGTTTCAGATTTGATGTTGAATTCCCAC
>NW_019511460.1:0-545 GCF_002814215.2 Seriola lalandi dorsalis
TGACCAATCAGAACACACTGGGCCTATACCCTGCTGGGGTCCCTGGATGTGTTGCTTGGGGGAGGGAGGAGGGTTCACTACATAACTTCACATTGTTAAATTATAATTGTTAGGTAATATAATAATGTATATCATATTATTGTAATGTAACATGTTTAGAATTATTATATTATATGAATTATACATACTATTCTGTCATAACACCACCATACTATTATCTTATTATTCTACCTATAATATATATATAGTATATAACACAGATACATACGACTACATCACATATACACACACACAAGCAGCACAGCACATGTCATTACATACAAAGTCACTAATGAAGAACAAACATGCACACAGAAAAAAAAAATCACCCTTATGGACAGAAGACAGCTGGGCTGACTGTTCGATTGAACCCCAAGATGGTTCAAAATCAAAGTCCCATGCTTTGTTCATCGAAGGATTCTGTGATGGTCCTTTCTTGAGTCTGGTTGTCGTGGGCAGTTACTGTGCTGTTGTGTCTTTAAAGGTGAATGGAAGGAGGGTGATCA
>NW_019511461.1:0-454 GCF_002814215.2 Seriola lalandi dorsalis
TGACAGTCAGTAATATCAATAATGTAAATGTGCATGTGTGAATGTAGTGAATGGTGGGAGCAAAACGAAAACAAAAGCCATACAAGAAAACGTGCCGACGCTGGCAGGGATGAGTCCAGGGTGAGAGCGAGCGCAGAGCGATGTGAGCCAATGCCTTTATGCTCTGGGAGCGCACTCCAAATCTAGCTGCCGTGATCACCCTCCTTCCATTCACCTTTAAAGACACAACAGCACAGTAACTGCCCACGACAACCAGACTCAAGAAAGGACCATCACAGAATCCTTCGATGAACAAAGCATGGGACTTTGATTTTGAACCATCTTGGGGTTCAATCGAACAGTCAGCCCAGCTGTCTTCTGTCCATAAGGGTGATTTTTTTTTTCTGTGTGCATGTTTGTTCTTCATTAGTGACTTTGTATGTAATGACATGTGCTGTGCTGCTTGTGTGTGTGT
>NW_019511462.1:0-1198 GCF_002814215.2 Seriola lalandi dorsalis
TAATTGTGTACAAGAGTCTGTGATTCTAACCAACCCAAAAACACAAGAAGCAGCTCCCCTGTTCCTAATGTGTCCAACAGTCTTTTTCTAAGGGTGTGATGCAGAATCAGAATTTTAAACCTAGCCCAGTCCCCAACAATCAACACCAGCATCTCAAACCAAATCACAAATGACACACAAATGTTCACAAAGGCGGTAAAGAGGCGAGCTGCCGATCATGTCAGCCGCCACTAACGATGTGCGGCCGGGCTCTTAAACGCTCTTCCTCTGATGCTCAAACAGCAGCAGCTGTGGTGAGGACTGACAGGGTCATTGATGCACCAATAGGAGAAGCCGTGGAGTCGGAGGCTCCTCCTCTCTGCTCCGACAGGGACAGGTAATCCATCAGTTAGTGTTAAAATGCCCGAGCTTTGTGCAGCAACAGGCTGTAATAACAAGAACAGCTGTAGGATCTTTGCTATGGCCGCCTACACCTGCTCCCTGACCGCGGCAGGCTCCTGGATACTGGATATTCATAGTTCGAGGTAAACTTTATATCTTAGTGTTAAAATAATCTTAGTAGCTAATTGCATACATGTCCACATTTGGTAAATATCACATATATGAGGGGAAAGCTTGTAATATTAGCTGAAGTTCCTGTGTGTAAGCTAACTGTGAGGTGTAACCGCTTGTATTAAAACCACAGACCGAGGGAAAACATGTTATAACGTGTTTTAAAATGAGTTCCGCAAAGCGAAGGTGACGTCACCGACCTTAGTGTTAACAGAGACGGCGGGTTGTCAATGTCGGTAAGTCACGGTCACTAAACGATCCCGTTATTACAGTGAACTGTCGTGTCTGGACGAGCTGTTAAAGAGCAGAGCAGCGGACGTGTGTGTCGTGTTTGTTCATATTACGTTTGGTTCAGTGTTAGTCGGATAGTTTTCAGCTCTAGTTCATTTCATTATTGATGACAGGAGTCAAAACATCTGTTGGAATGATTGTGTCTGTGTCAGAATAAAGAACATCACTGAGAGCTGAGAACCATCATGACATGTGAACCTGCACAATGACTCCAAACTCAGTATTAGTTTCTATTCTATTGTTATTTAATGTGAAACGGTTCAGCAGACTGTTTATTACAACTAAGCTGAGGGAATAATGTATTTTCAGATATCTGTGATCATCTAATCAGAGTGCTGTTTCTTTTATCTTTTTC
>NW_019511463.1:0-469 GCF_002814215.2 Seriola lalandi dorsalis
GTGAGGGTGAAGGGAACAAGGAAGAGCAGAGCTGATCAGACTGAACAATGTTATGGCCACAAGTGTTACATTAGAAAATACTATATTATCATATAAGACACTGTGTATGTTTGGGAAGAGAAGATCTTCATGTGTGGACACTGCAGGTGGAGGTGGTGCAGGGCCTCCATCATCACTGCAAGAGGTTGTAGGTGTCCCCAAAGATCCAGACCTTGGCTGGATGGAAAAAAACATTATAATAGAGGGAAATCATATCAATATCATATTGTAAAGTTTAGAGAAAAAGATAAAAGAAACAGCACTCTGATTAGATGATCACAGATATCTGAAAATACATTATTCCCTCAGCTTAGTTGTAATAAACAGTCTGCTGAACCGTTTCACATTAAATAACAATAGAATAGAAACTAATACTGAGTTTGGAGTCATTGTGCAGGTTCACATGTCATGATGGTTCTCAGCTCTCAGT
>NW_019511464.1:0-437 GCF_002814215.2 Seriola lalandi dorsalis
AAAAACTTTCCACTGAAGAAATCATAGGATAAGCAAAAGTGCATTTCACCAAGTCAGCGGAGCTTCATTCCGTCTAATCAAACCCAGATATGGACGTATCCTGCTCTGTTAGTGGATCAGTTTCAACTTTGTAGTTCATTATCTGTTGATACAGCCGCCTCCACTCCTGCGTGTCCACAGGAGGAGTTACAGTTATAATGCACGTGTTGCAAATGTTGTTGGTCGTTCAGCTACATAGAATAAACAGTATTCTGGCAAATTAAACCTGTAAAAATTTGCAGGAAACGATTTAATTTTAGTTGCACTGTTGTCTCTTCGAAGCAAATATAAAATTATCTCATTATTTATCATAAAAGTTTCAGGTTTCTATAAAAGAAACTAGTTATTCTACCATCATTATTAAAAGCCAATGTCTTGAAAACGTGTTACCCCCCCCC
>NW_019511465.1:0-848 GCF_002814215.2 Seriola lalandi dorsalis
GCATTTAGGCTAATATAAGCTAACGTAGGCGAACAACAGCCTCAGCTTTCTCTTTCATTTTAATTTCCCATTAATCTCTCTGTGAAAAGCTGTTTTTCTCCATTGAATTTGAACAAACAGATGAAGACTCATCTCTCAGTTCACTCAAGGGGACTGATGGAGCTGTGTTCTCTGACCCGGGGTCAGGCACACATCACTGACAAAAACACTGAACCACTCAGTCAGTGAACAAACACCAATTCGTCGCACAATCAAGACGCATTTAAACGAAGAAGGGAAAACGAAAACTCTCACTGACAAAGACTTAGCTGCGCTGTAATAATTCTGAACTACCCTTCAACGTATTTCATGGGTTGCTTAACTTTTATAATTGAGAACGAAGCAATGAAAAGCCAGTGCCACGTAGATTACAGTAGACAGTTTACCCTCCGGGTTTGGTATCGGGGTACACCAGACTGTTCTGGAGTCGGCCTCTCTTTGTGTGCGTCGTGATTGACAGCGTTAGAAGTTGACTTTGGAACGACTGCTGCATACTGACACCTCAGCGCAAGAGCGCCACAACTATCACTCCTTCTCTTCACTCTCTCCTCTATCTTCCAACTTTCCTGCGATTTTTCCAAGTCTCTCCATCGCTCTGCTTCCCTTCACGTTTTCATCTCCGTTACATCAGAATCAATCTTCATCTCGTGCCAGCCCGTGAGCAACGATCACTGGATCTGCTCTTGAGGAACTTGGCCGCTGCGTCTTCCTCTTCTCCAACCCTCTGATTGCATTTTAAATATTCCTCTTAAACTATAAAATGCGTGCACAGCAGGGTGTCCAATATATTCTAAGTACTGCTCTATTTT
>NW_019511466.1:0-738 GCF_002814215.2 Seriola lalandi dorsalis
AGGATACATTAGCTGCTACTAGCATAACACACCCCCGTCTAGCACCCAACTGTCAGAGGTCCAGGTGCACTGAAGGGAATGTAGGCACCAAGTTTTTGACAGTGAAGAAGAAGGTGTGGAAAAAAAGATGTATCTCTGTTTCTGCTGCATTGAGTTTGATTTTTTTTTTTTTTTTTTAAAACTGTCCATCATGAGTCTGACGGTCACAGAAGAGTGATGATAAATCTGTGGAGGGCCCTTTATGATTAGCTCTGATGACAGCAGTCCTTACGAGGAAGCTGTAGGGTTCACACGCCCTCCACCGAAAAAAAAACAGCTGATGTTTGCATTTAGGCTAATATAAGCTAACGTAGGCGAACAACAGCCTCAGCTTTCTCTTTCATTTTAATTTCCCATTAATCTCTCTGTGAAAAGCTGTTTTTCTCCATTGAATTTGAACAAACAGATGAAGACTCATCTCTCAGTTCACTCAAGGGGACTGATGGAGCTGTGTTCTCTGACCCGGGGTCAGGCACACATCACTGACAAAAACACTGAACCACTCAGTCAGTGAACAAACACCAATTCGTCGCACAATCAAGACGCATTTAAACGAAGAAGGGAAAACGAAAACTCTCACTGACAAAGACTTAGCTGCGCTGTAATAATTCTGAACTACCCTTCAACGTATTTCATGGGTTGCTTAACTTTTATAATTGAGAACGAAGCAATGAAAAGCCAGTGCCACGTAGATTACAG
>NW_019511467.1:0-412 GCF_002814215.2 Seriola lalandi dorsalis
CTTTTTATGCCTAACTATACTATGTCGTTTTTTAATTTTTTTTTGCCTACTATACTGTGAATTTTTTTTACTTTTTATGTCTTACTATACTATGATGTTTTTATGCCTTATTATACTATGTCGTTTTTTTACTTTTTATGCCCTACTATACTATGATGTTTTTATGCCTTACTATACTATGAAGTTCTGATTACTTTTTATGCCCTACGATCCCATGACGTTTTTTTTATTGCTTATGCCTTACCATACAATGTGATTTTTATACCTTAGTTTACTATGATGTCTTTAAGACTTTTCATGCCTTACTATATTGTGACGTTTTTTTTTAAATTTCATGCCTTACTATACTGTGACATTTTTAAGACTTTTTATGCCTTACTATACTATGACGTTTTTATGCCTTCCTCTACTA
>NW_019511468.1:0-475 GCF_002814215.2 Seriola lalandi dorsalis
ACATTGTATGGTAAGGCATAAGCAATAAAAAAAACGTCATGGGATCGTAGGGCATAAAAAGTAATCAGAACTTCATAGTATAGTAAGGCATAAAAACATCATAGTATAGTAGGGCATAAAAAGTAAAAAAACGACATAGTATAATAAGGCATAAAAACATCATAGTATAGTAAGACATAAAAAGTAAAAAAAATTCACAGTATAGTAGGCAAAAAAAAATTAAAAAACGACATAGTATAGTTAGGCATAAAAAGTCATAAAAACGACATAGTAGAGGAAGGCATAAAAACGTCATAGTATAGTAAGGCATAAAAAGTCTTAAAAACGTCACAGTATAGTAAGGCATAAAAAGTGTTAAAAACGTCATAGTATACTAAGGCATAAAAAGTAAAAAAACGTCACAGTATAGTAAGGCATAAAAAATCAAAAAAACGACATAGTATAGTTAGGCATAAAAAGTCATAAAAACGACATA
>NW_019511469.1:0-799 GCF_002814215.2 Seriola lalandi dorsalis
GAAGTGTGGCTCCGGAGATGACTCTTCAGGGACAAAGCGTTTGAATTTTCTTTACCACATATGTTACACTGAAAAGAACCTACTTCATGAGTCTTTTTGTGGTTGGCTAGGCTACCTGCATGCCTATAACCACGTCCACATTCATCACATTTAAATTTGCGTTCCTCCTCTTGTTGAAGGTGAGCATCCATGTGCTCGAGCAGACTTGGCATATTGGGACATACCATGCCACACTGTTTGCAAGGAAAACCCGTTGTCCTGCCAGGGTCTTGCACTGCCATTACAAGATAACGACTGAATTAAGTGCACCACACACAGAGTGTCTGAATATGCAGGCGGGAAATGCATTAGATGCCTTTCTTGTCTGTATAAAAAGAAGAATTCAGTCTTTACAGTAAGGTCCACGGTGATTCCAGGGAGGAAACACGACAGAGGACGTTGAAGACCACTTCCACACAATCAGGAAATTGACTTGAGTTTAGGTGAAGCAGGAAAATTGAGCTGTTGAAGACAGAAGACATGCCAATTTAAGCTGTGGTAAATACATGAACAAAGAAGATTACAGTATTAAGTTTTATGCAACGAGTTAGGCATAGATTACAAATAGATAGAGGTGATGTAACACACATTTACCCTAAATATAATAGTTTTAAGCTTCAAATAATCATACCACCATACAAACTGACAACTCAAATTGTAAAATTACGCGTGTCAGTTCAGCAGCTTCTGTGAGCATGATCTGCGCTGATCCTGATTTACAGTAAATCTGTCCAAGTCAATAAATGGAAAAATCAGCCAT
>NW_019511471.1:0-813 GCF_002814215.2 Seriola lalandi dorsalis
GTCTTAATATACTATGACTTTTTTTGACGTTTTCGTGACTTACTATACTATGACTTTTTTTTTACTTTTTTCATGTCTTACTATACTATGAACTTTTTTTGAAGTTTTCATGACTTACTATACTATGATTTTTTTTTAATTTTTCATGTCATAATATAGTATGACTTTTTTAAAAAATCTTCATTTCTTACTATACTATGAATTTTTTTAAAAATCTTCATGGCTTACTATATTATGACTTTTTTAAAAAATCTTCATGACTTACTATACTATGACGTTTTTTTTCAATTTTCATGTCTTAGTATAGTATGACGTTTTTTGACATTTTCATGACTTACTATACTATGAACTTTTTTTGACGTTTTCATGACTTACTATACTATGACTTTTTTTTTACATTTTTCAAGTCTTACTATACAATGACTTTTTTTTTTAACTTTCATGTCTTAGTATAGTATGACGTTTTTTGACATTTTCATGACTTACTATACTATGAACTTTTTTTGACGTTTTAATGACTTACTATACTATGAACCTTTTTTTTTTTTTTTTCATGACTTACTATACTATGACTTTTTTTTTTACTTTTTTCATGACTTACTATACTATGACTTTTTTTTTTACTTTTTTCATGACTTACTATACTATGACATTTTTTTTCTATTTTTTTATGTCTTAATATACTATGACTTTTTATAAATTTTCATGACTAACTATACTAGGACGTTTTTTTTTATTTTTTCATGACTTACCATACTATGACGTTTTTTTTACCTTTTCATGACTTACTATACGATGACGTTTTTTTTTTTT
>NW_019511472.1:0-562 GCF_002814215.2 Seriola lalandi dorsalis
CACGAAAACGTCAAAAAAAGTTCATAGTATAGTAAGTCATGAAAAAATAAAAAATAGTTCATAGTATAGTAAGTCATGAAAACGTCAAAAAAAAGTCATAGTATAGTAAGTCATGAAAACGTCAAAAAAGGTAATACTATAGTGAGAAATGAAATTTTTTTTTAAAAGTCATAGTATAGTAGGACATGAAAAAATTTTAAAAAGTCGTACTATATTAAAACATGAAGATTTTTTTAAAAAGTCATACTATATTATGACATGAAAAATAAAAAAAAAGTCATAGTATAGTAAGTCACGAAAACGTCAAAAAAAGTCATAGTATATTAAGACATAAAAAAATAGAAAAAAAAAGTCATAGTATAGTAAGTCATGAAAACGTCAAAAAACGTCATAGTATAGTAAGAAATAAAAAAAAAAAACGTCATCGTATAGTAAGTCATGAAAAGGTAAAAAAAACGTCATAGTATGGTAAGTCATGAAAAAATTAACAAAAACGTCCTAGTATAGTTAGTCATGAAAATTTATAAAAAGTCATAGTATATTAAGACATAAAAAAATAGAA
>NW_019511473.1:0-784 GCF_002814215.2 Seriola lalandi dorsalis
GTCATAGAAATATCATACTATGGTAAAGCATAGAACAACAGAGTACAGTAAGTCATAAAAATGCTAAAAAAAACGTCATAGTTAAGTAAGTCATAAAAATGCCAAAAACGTCATAGTATACTATGGCATAAAACGTCAAAAAAACATCACAGTATATTAATGCATAAAAGGTCATAAAAACGTCATAGTATGACAAGGGATGAAACAACAGAGTACAGCAAGTTATAAAAATGCCAAAAAACATCATAGTATACTATGGCATAAAACATCAAAAAAACATCATAGTATACTATGCCATTAAACATCAAAAAAACGTCATAGTATACTATGCCATAAAACGTCAAAAAAACGTCATAGTATATTAAGGCATAAAAGGTGATTAAAACATCATACAATTGTAAGGCATAGAATAACAGATTATAGTAAGTCATAAAAAGGCCAAAAAACCTCATATTATAGTATGGCATAAAACATCAAAAAAACATCATAGTATATTAAGGCATTAAAGGTCATAGAAACATCATACTACGGTAAAGCATAGAACAACAGAGTACAGTGAGTCATAAAAATGCTAAAAAAAACGTCATAGTTTAGTAAGTCATAAAAATGCCAAAAAACCTCATAGTATAGTATGGCATAAAACATCAAAAAATCATCATAATATATTAAGGCATTAAAGGTCATAAAAACATCATACTATGGTAAGGCATAGAACAACAGAGTACATTAAGTCATAAAAATGCCCAAAAACTTCATAGTATAGTAAGTCATAAAAATGCCGAAA
>NW_019511473.1:6576-7077 GCF_002814215.2 Seriola lalandi dorsalis
ACATTATACTATTGTAAGGCATTGACTAACAGAGTATAGTAAGTCATAGAAATGTCAAAAAACGTCATAGTATAATAAGTCATAAAAATGCCAAAAAACGTCATAGTATACTATGGCATAAAACGTCAAAAAAACATCACAGTATATTAATGCATAAAAGGTCATAAAAACGTCATAGTATGACAAGGGATGAAACAACAGAGTACAGCAAGTCATAAAAATGCCAAAAAACATCATAGTATAGTATGGCATAAACATCAAAAAAACATCATAGTATATTAAGGCATTAAAGGTCATAGAAACATCATACTATTGTAAGGCATAGAACAACAGAGTACATTAAGTCGTAAAAATGCCAAAAAACGTCATAGTATAGTAAGTCATAAAAATGCCGAAAAACGTCATAGTATACTATGGCATAAAACGTCAAAAAAACATCACAGTATATTAATGCATAAAAGGTCATAAAAACGTCATAGTATGACAAGGGATGAAACAACA
>NW_019511474.1:0-851 GCF_002814215.2 Seriola lalandi dorsalis
TAAGTATGTATTTAATGAAGGCTCTTTAAGGCTGTTAAATACCTTCTATGTCCGGCAGATACCCTGTATATTACTATTTTATTTAGCATTGCATTATATAACACACATCACATTATAATAATATTATTACTGTATTGTGTGTTTATATTATATGTACTGCATTATACCCGTCATTATTAACCTTTATCATATTACTACATATATCATGATTGTACTTTTCACATAAATTACATATTATATAGTTCAAACATTGTGGCTGCCATATGTTCGCTATTTTACTTTACAAATATTTACACAAATCACATGTGTAAACATTAGGTATTATAATGTATGTATTATGAATTAATCTCTCTTTTTTTTTTTTATCCATATCAGTCATTGAGTTTTTTAATCTGTTTTCTTGCCTCTCATCTTGTCTCTGTGCTGCTGTAACGTGAATCACTGAACTCTTATTCTAAAGCTCTTTAACCAGTTTGTTATATTATCCAAATTTTCTGTAGCTGCTTCCTTGACAACAAACTAATCATCGTCATTAA
This sequence comes from Seriola lalandi dorsalis, assembly GCF_002814215.2. Taxonomy (NCBI): domain Eukaryota; kingdom Metazoa; phylum Chordata; class Actinopteri; order Carangiformes; family Carangidae; genus Seriola; species Seriola lalandi. The sequence continues at coordinate 537 of NW_019511474.1, forward strand.
GGAAAAGGAAGAGACGATTTTTAGCTTCAACAGAAACTATGGCTGAGGGCCAAAGATTCATACCTGACCAGTAAAAGGAGAGGTGTGGCTAAACTGGAAAAGCAGGAACAACATGTTTTATAAGTATTACATATATGCAGTAGTGTCTGTCATGTGTCTGCCACGTGCACGCAGAGCTGGGTAATACCATGTATCACTATATTTTTAATTATATACCTGGCTGCTGATATTGTACGTGTGATTATTGGTGTTTTCACAGTGATTGGAATTTTTTGTATAATAATCATTATATAATAATAATAATAATAATAATAA
>NW_019511475.1:0-575 GCF_002814215.2 Seriola lalandi dorsalis
CTATACAGTGACGTTTCATTACTTTTTATGCTTGACTATACTATGACATTTTTATGCCTTACTATACAAGGACTATTTTCTGACTTTTAATGCCTTACAATACTATGATGTTTTTATTCTTTACTATACTATGATGTTTTTATTTCCTTACTACACTATGACGTTTTATTACTTTTTATGCCTTACTATACTATGACGTTTTTATGACTTTTTAAGGTCTTACTTTATGATGTCTTTTTATGCCTTACTATACTATGACTGTTTTATGACTTTTCATGTCTTACTATACTATGACGTTTTTATGACTTTTTATGTCTTACTATACTATGACGTTTTTATGCCTTACTATACTATGACGTTTTTATGACTTTTTATGTCTTACTATACTATGACGTTTTTATGACTTTTTATGCCTTACTATACTATGACGTTTTTATGCCTTACTATACTATGACGTTTTTATGACTTTTTATGCCTTACTATACTATGACGTTTTTATGACTTTTTATGCCTTGCTATACTATGACGTTTTTATGACTTTTTAAGGTCTTACTTTACTATGACTTTTTATGACT
>NW_019511476.1:0-400 GCF_002814215.2 Seriola lalandi dorsalis
TTATGACATTTTATGCCTTAATATACAATGATGTTTTTTTGACCTTTTCTGCCATACTATACTATGATGTTTTTTGGCATTTTTATGCCATATTATAGTATGACATTTTTTGACATTTTTATACCATACTATACTGTGTCGTTACATTCCTTACCATACTATGACGTTCTTATGACCTTTTATGCCTTAATATATCACAATGTTTTTTTGACCTTTTCTGCCATACTATACTATGATGTTTTTTGACATTTTTATACCATATTATACTATGACATTTTTTGACATTTTTATACCATACTATACTATGTCGATTCATTCCTTACCATGCTATGACGTTTTTATGACATTTTATGCCTTAATATACAATTATGTTTTTTTGACCTTTTATGCCATACTATAC
>NW_019511477.1:0-398 GCF_002814215.2 Seriola lalandi dorsalis
GGAGGAGCGAGGAGAACAACATCCAGTGTTTTAAAATCCAGTAGAGGAGGAGGTGAGGTAGAGGCAGACAAGTCGTCTCTCAGTGATGATGAGAAAAGTTTGCAGCTTGTAACTTCTGTGGTATTTCTGTTGTGAGGCTCAGAGCCTTCTCTCTCCTGATTGGCTCAACGACCTGTTGTTACTAGAGCTCCAGAGACAAGCCTGAGAGAGGAGATGTCAAACTACACTGAGATGGTTTTTGGTTCTTCTCATGCATCAACACTGGAGCTTTAAAGCAGAAAACACAGGAAGCAAAGTTTACTCCAGGATCATACCTGAGAGTCCAGGTGTTCCAGACCTCTGCCTCCACACAGTGTGGTGTTCTACACACACCTCCTGGTGCGTGGTTTGGTTTTTGG
>NW_019511478.1:0-708 GCF_002814215.2 Seriola lalandi dorsalis
GCATAAAAACGTCAAAATACATCATAATATAGTAACTTACTAAGATGTAATAGTATAATAAGGCGTTAAAAGTAAAAAAACCACATAGTATAGTATGGCCAAAAATTTGAAAAAACCACATAGTATAGTATGGCAAAAAATGTGAAAAAATGACACTGTATAATAAGTCATAAAAACTTCAAAATACGTCATAATATAGTAAGTTACAAAGATGTAACAGTATACTAAGGCGTTACAAGTAAAAAAAAAACACATAGTATGGTATGGCCAAAAATTTGAATAAACGACATAGTATAGTATGGCATAAAATTTGAAAAAAATACTTAGTATAATAAGGCATACAAACTTCAAAATACGTCATAATAAAGTAAGTTACAAAGATGTAATAGTATAATAAGGCGTTAAAAGTAAAAAAAAACAGATAGTATAGTATGGCAAAAAATTTGAAAAAACGACATAGTATAGTATGGCAAAAAATGTGAAAAAATGACTCAGTATAATAAGGCATAAAAACTTCAAAATACTTCATAATATAGTAACTTACAAAGATTTAATAGTATAGTAAGGCGTTAAAAGTCAAAAAACCACATAGTATAGTATGGCCAAAAATTGTGAAAAAACGACATAGTATAGTTTGGCAAAAAATGTGAAAAAATGACACTGTATAATAAGTCATAAAAACTTCAAAATACTTCATAATATAGTAAG
>NW_019511479.1:0-381 GCF_002814215.2 Seriola lalandi dorsalis
GCATAAAAACGTCAAAATACATCATAATATAGTAACTTACTAAGATGTAATAGTATAATAAGGCGTTAAAAGTCAAAAAACGACATAGTATAGTATGGCCAAAAATGTGAAAAAACGACATAGTATAGTATGGCAAAAATTCAAAAAAATGACTCAGTATAATAAGGAATAAAAACTTAAAAATACATCATAATATAGTAAGTTACGAAGATGTAATAGTATAATAAGGCGTTAAAAGTAAAAAAACCACATAGTATAGTATGGCCAAAAATTTGAAAAAACGACATAGTTTAGTATGTCAAAAAATTTGAAAAAATGACACTGTATAATAAGTCATAAAAACTTCAAAATACTTCATAATATAGTAAGTTACAAAGATGT
>NW_019511480.1:0-588 GCF_002814215.2 Seriola lalandi dorsalis
TATGTGTCATTTCTGTGTGTGTCACCTTGCTATCCACGACGAGGTTGCGAATGCAGCCGGCGAAGTGTTTATGCTGAAGCTGGGGGTAGATGTAGGGGATGTCCTCGTTGACACCGCCAAGCTGCAGGACCTGGCTCATATTCAGGTGTCTGAAACACACAAACACACGGACACACGCATATACAAACTGGCACTGCTGACAATCAGGGCTCATGGTACAATTAATGCCATATCCTTGTCATTTGGATACAATTGTTGGAATGACTTGGAACTCAAACATGGAGGTGTTGACATATTTGAACACAATATGATTTCGCCGCATAATTAGTGACATTTTTGTAGCCACTGCTGTAGCATTTAACCAACTTAATGTTCAATCAGCTTTTCAACATTTAACACAGAAAATCAAAGGTGACCCTCAAAAGAATGCACTAAAAGATGCTCCTTAGAGCTGAAGCTGTAGGTTTGTCACTATGTGTAAGCGTTTACATAATGCACTTAGTCATTTGATCTTTTTTGAATACAAACATATTGATAAGTGCAGCTTTAAGATGAAGACCACAATACCATGCAAAGGATGGATGAAAC
>NW_019511481.1:0-401 GCF_002814215.2 Seriola lalandi dorsalis
GCATTAATTGTACCATGAGCCCTGATTGTCAGCAGTGCCAGTTTGTATATGCGTGTGTCCGTGTGTTTGTGTGTTTCAGACACCTGAATATGAGCCAGGTCCTGCAGCTTGGCGGTGTCAACGAGGACATCCCCTACATCTACCCCCAGCTTCAGCATAAACACTTCGCCGGCTGCATTCGCAACCTCGTCGTGGATAGCAAGGTGACACACACAGAAATGACACATACACACACACACACACACACACACACACACACCCCCACATATAGCCACACAAACATTAGCACACCAGGACGCAAGCAAACTCAAGCTCACACCTGCACTCAGCTGATAAATGGATTAATAAGAGGTTTTCAACATTTACAGCACCCTTGTGCGACGTAAGAGATGTTTTTTTTA
>NW_019511482.1:0-1652 GCF_002814215.2 Seriola lalandi dorsalis
CTGCTGATACAACAACAAGTGATACAACAACTGTCCCAACAACAACTGCTAGAACAACTGCCCCAACAACTCATACAACAAATAATGATACAACTGCCACAACAACAACTGCTACAACAACTACCCCAATAACTATTGATACAACAACAAGTGATACAACAACTGTCCCAACAACAACGGCTAGAACAACTGCCCCAACAACTGAAACATCATCAACTGATACAACAACTGCCCCAACAACAACGACTGCCACAACAACATCTGCTACAACAACTACCCCAACAACTGGTCATACAACAACTGCCCCAACAACAACGACTGCCACAACAACAACTACTACAACAACTGCCCCAAAAACAACTGCTACAACAACTGTCCCAACAACGACTGACACAACAACAACTGCTACAACAACTACCCCAACAACTGCTGATACAACAACAAGTGATACAACAACTGCCCCAACAACAACGACTGCCACAACAACAACTACTACAACAACTGCCCCAAAAACAACTGCTACAACAACTGCCCCAACAACTGATACAACAACTGCATCAACTACAACAACTGCTACAACAACTGACCCAACAACAACTGCTAAAACAACTGCCCCAACAACTGATACAACAACAACTGATACAACAACTGCCCCAACAACTACTGCCACAACAACTGCTACAACAACTACCCCAAAAACTGCTGATACAACAACAAGTGATACAACAACTGCCCCAACAATGACTGCCACAACAACATCTGTTACAACAACTACCCCAACAACTGCTGATACAACAACAAGTGATACAACAACTGCCCCAACAACGACTGCCACAACAACATCTGCTACAACAACTACCCCAACAAATGCTGATACAACAACTGATACAACTGCCCCAACAACAACTGCCACAACATCAACTTCTACAACAACTGCCCCAACAACAACTGCTACAACAACTGCCCCAACAACTGAAACAACAACAACATATACAACAACTGCCCCAACAACGACTGCCACAACAACAACTACCCCAACAACTGCTGATACAACAAGTGATACAACAACTGCCCCAACAACGACTGCCACAACAACATCTGCTACAACAACTACCCCAACAACTGCTAATACAACAAAAAGTGATACAACAACTGCCCCAACAACAACGACTGCCACAACAACTACTACAACTGCCCCAAAAACAACTGCTACAACAACTGTCCCAACAACAACATCTTCTACAACAACTGCCCCAACAACAACTGCTACAACAACTGCCCCAACAACTGATACAACAACTACCCCAACAACGACTGCCACAACAGCAACTGCTACAACAACTACCCCAACAACTGCTGATACAACAACAAGTGATACAACAACTGCCCAACTAACAACTGCTACAACTTCCCCAACAACTGATACAACAACTGCCCCAACAACAGCTGCTATAACATCTGCTCCAACAACTACAACTGCTACAAATAGTCCAACTATAACAACTGCTACAACAACTGCCCCAACAACAACTGATACAACAACAACTACACCAACATCAACTGCTACAACAACTGCCCCAACAACTGCCCCAACAACGACTGCCACAACAACATCTGCTACAACAACTACCCCAACAACTGCTGATACAACA
>NW_019511483.1:0-468 GCF_002814215.2 Seriola lalandi dorsalis
TTTTTATAAGCCAAGTCAAGACCAACTGAACCAAAGCAACAGAAGTGCCTCAGAGTAATTTCGTAACTTTTAAATCATCAAGTTTTCCTTTTGGAAGATTTTGATAACTTTAGAGTCATCTGGTCAACGCCAGTCTCCTCTAAAGTTATCCAACCAAAGTGAAGAGCATTAGAGTTTATTTCGCATCAACCCGCAAGAGACACCAGCAGATAACATCTGCACGACCTCCTGCAGAGAAGCCGAGACAGAAAGTCTCCTGGCAAACTCCACCAGAGCTGAACTGCTGAGACACCGGCAGAATCTGTCATTGTGATAACGGGACACGGCCTCCAGGAGAATCCACCTAGATCCCGCCGCTCCGGGGTTACCACGGCAACCACAGCCACCTGGGTTCCAGCCGAGGATCTCCAGCTACAGCGCAACTCACAGTAGGCCGGTCTTAACACTCTGCTCATGACTGGGTTGATG
>NW_019511484.1:0-323 GCF_002814215.2 Seriola lalandi dorsalis
CCATACTATACTATGACGTATTATGCTATACTATACTATGACGTTTTTTGAAAATTTTATGCCATATTATAATCATTTGTTTTTTGAGGTTTTATGCCATACTATACTATGACGTTTTTTGACAATTTAATGCGATATTATACTGTGATGTTTTTTGACGTTTTATGCCATACAATACTATGACGTTTTTTGAAAATTTAATGCGATATTATACTGTGACGTTTTTTGACGTTTTATGCCATGTAAAGCTATGACGTTTTTTGAGGTTTTATGCCATACTATACTATGACGTTTTTTGACAATTTTATACCATATTATATTAT
>NW_019511485.1:0-682 GCF_002814215.2 Seriola lalandi dorsalis
CTTTATTATACCATGACTGCTTCATACTTTGCAATAATATGACGTTTTCTGATGGTTTTATGCTTTATTATACTTTGTCATTTTTTCTGTTTTTTTGCCATACTATACTATGTTGTGTTTTTTGCTTTTAAGGCCTTATTATACCATGATGTCTTCATACCTTGCGATAATATGACGTTTTCTGATGGTTTTATGCTTTATTATATTTTGTAATTTTTTCTGTTTTTTTGCCATACTATATATACTATGTCATTTTTTTCATGTTTTTGCCATACTATCCTATGTCGTTTTCTTCACCTTTATATTGTTTTTTTTTTGCTTTTAGGGCCTTATTATACCATGACCTCTTAATACCTTGCCATACTATGATGTTTTCTGATGATTTTATGCTTTATTATATTTTGTAATTTTTTCAATTTTTTGCCATGCTATACTATGTCGTTTTTTCACGTTTTTTGCCATACTATGCTATGTTGTTTTCTTTGGTTTTTAAGGCTTTATTATACCATGACGTCTTCATACCTTGCGATAATATGACGTTTTCTGATGGTTTTATGCTTTATTATACTTTGTCATTTTTTTGAATTTTTTGCCATACTATACTATGTCGTTTTTTCACGTTTTTTGCCATACTATATTATGTCTTTTTTTTTTTGCTTTTAAGGCCTTATTATACCATGAC
>NW_019511486.1:0-822 GCF_002814215.2 Seriola lalandi dorsalis
TCATAGTATAGTAAGGCTTAAAAACCTCAAAAAACGTCATAGTATAGTAAGGCATAAAAACCTCAAAAAACGTCATAGTATAACAAGGCAAATAATGTCAAAAAACGTCATAGTATAGTAAGGCATAAAAACCTCAACGAATATCACAATATAGTAAGGCAAACGGTGTCAAAAAACATCATAGTAAAGTAAGGCATTAAAACCTCAAAAAACGTCATAGTATAATAAGGCAAATAATGTCAAAAAATGTCATATTATAGTGAGGCGTAAAAACCTCAACGAATAACATAATATAGTAAGGCAAACGGTGTCAAAAAAACATCATAATATAGTAAGGCTTACAAACCTCAAAAAACGTCATAGTATAGTAAGGAATAAAAACATCAAAAAACATCAAAGTATAGTAAGACATAAAACATCATGGTATAGTAAGGTATTAAAACCTCAAAAAACGCCATAGTATAGTAAGGCAAATAATGTCAAAAAAAGTCATAGTATAGTAAGGCATAAAAACCTCAAAAAACGCCATAGTATAGTAAGTCAAATAATGTCAAAAAACGTCATAGTATAGTAAGGCATAAAAACCTAAAAAAAAACGCCATAGTATAGTAAGGCAAATAATGTCAAAAAACGTCATAGTATAGTAAGGCAAATAATGTCAAAAAACGTCATAGTATAGTAAGGCATAAAAACCTCAAAAAAAAGTGATATTCTAGTAAGGCAAATAATGTCAAAAAACGTCATAGTATAGTAAGGCAAATAATGTCAAAAAACGTCATAGTATAGTAAGGCATAAAAACCTCAAAAAACGTCATAGTATAG
>NW_019511487.1:0-795 GCF_002814215.2 Seriola lalandi dorsalis
AGTATAATAAGGCATAAAAACCTCAAAAAACGTCATAGTATAGTAAGGCATAAAAACCTCAAAAAACGTCATAGTATAGTAAGGCAAATAATGTCAAAAAACATCATAGTAAAGTAAGGCATTAAAACCTCAAAAAACGTCATAGTATAGTAAGGCTTAAAAACTTCAAAAAACGTCATAGTATAGTAAGGCTTAAAAACTTCAAAAAACGTCATAGTATAGTAAGGCATAAAAACCTCAAAAAACGTCATAGTATAGTAAGGCAAATAATGTCTAAAAACGTCATAGTATAGTAAGGCATAAAAATACAAGAAAACGTCATAGTATAGTGAGGCAAATAATGTCAAAAAACGTCATAGTATAGTAAGGCAAATAATGTCAAAAAACGTCATAGTATAGTAAGGCAAATAATGTCAAAAAACATCATAGTATAGTAAAGCATAAAAACCTCAAAAAACGTCATAGTATAGTAAGGCAAATAATGTCAAAAAACGTCATAGTATAGTAAGGCAAATAATGTCAAAAAACATCATAGTATAGTAAGGCAAATAATGTCAAAAAAACGTCATAGTATAGTAAGGCATATAAACCTCAAAAAACGTCATAGCATAGTAAGTCAAATAATGTCAAAAAACGTCATAGTATAGTAAGGCATAAAAACCTAAAAAAAAACGCCATAGTATAGTAAGGCAAATAATGTCAAAAAACGTCATAGTATAGTAAGGCAAATAATGTCAAAAAACGTCATAGTATAGTAAGGCAAATAATGTCAAAAAACGTCATAGTATAGTAAGG
>NW_019511488.1:0-497 GCF_002814215.2 Seriola lalandi dorsalis
ATCAGCTGATGTGTATGTGCAGGTGTCTCCTGTTCTCTTCCTGCTTCACCTGTTTTCTGAATGACCTTTAACCCTCACTGTGCATGAGGATCACTCACCTTCTCCTTTTTCTTTTTTTCTCTCTCTTCCTTCTTCGCTGTCGCGCTTTCCTGCGTCTTCAGTGCAGAGTCGTAGAGGTGAGGTCTGCTTCCGGTCGTGTGGATGTGTGTGTGTCGCAAAACGCAGGAGCTGTCTGCGCTCTTTACTCTGACTCAAGTCGACATGCAGTGCTGCTGTTGGCTCTCGGATGATGATGATGATGATGATGATGATGATGATGATGCTGCACTGAGTGTGTTATCCTTGACTTCTGTAAACCGGCTCCGTCTCCTGAACGGTGCAGATTCTCTGATCAAAGTGTGGAAGTGGAAAATATTTTTAGACGAAGTACCAACAAAGTTTTGTCTCTTACATTGAAAACACATGAAGAAGAGATGTTTTAATGGCCACCCTGAACA
>NW_019511489.1:0-851 GCF_002814215.2 Seriola lalandi dorsalis
ACATATTATGCTCCTTTTCAACAAGTTTGAATTAGTCTCAGAGGTCCCCAAAACATGTCTTTGAAGCTTCTTGCTAAAAAATCCACTCAGATCCTATATTTCAGCATGCATGTAAACCCCTCTTTTTCAGCCCTGTTCAGAACAGGCTGTTTCTGTGTCTGTAGCTTTAAATGCAAATGAGCTGTGCCTGACCACGCCCCTCTTCGGAAGGGGATGCCGTTTGGGCTTCTGGCACCATGCTCTAATGTTTACGGTGACTGTATCAGCGACCTGGCGTCGGTAGCGATTTGGTTCAACCACATGACTTTTATCCAGAATCTGACCCAGAGGAAGAGGCTGCTGAAGAAGTTCAAACTCTACAACTGCAGCAGGACGTTTCTGAATGGTTGCTAACCCTAACTCAATAAATTACCTATGTTATATGCGCTTAATATGTAGCTAAGCTTACTTCTTACCCACCTTAGCTCCACTGTCTGTCAGTGTTTGAATTTCTTAAGCTTTATATTTTGGTGAATGTTACCATTTTTCTCTATATTTTGGATAGGTGCTCCTGTGGAAACTGTGCAACCATGCCCACAGAAATATATTAGAAATAAATTAGTTTAGCTGCTCTTTGATTTGTAAAGTTCTTCTATCAGCAGATAGTGTGCATATAATATATGAATTCAGAGGAGTCATTTCTTTAGTAACAATCAAGCATTTATTTACATCAAATGAGGGACTTATAATCAGTGATAGTAAAAAAGCTGTAGGATTCACTGGATCCATATAAAAAATAATGAGACACAACATAGATATATGTTTGCAAGACTAAATGCCCTGTCCAGTTGTTTTAGTCAGTACAGGTATCT
>NW_019511490.1:0-671 GCF_002814215.2 Seriola lalandi dorsalis
GAGGGTGTGTTACTCCATTTGTGGTGTGTTATTACCATTGTAAAATTATGTGCACTGAAGTAAAACAAGACTTGCTAACATCTTTTATTTAGATTGAAACTATGTTTTACAAAGAAGCAAAACGTACTGGTGTATTCCTCTCAACCATAGTAGTACCGTAGTCAGCGCGGTACATGTTGCGGGCATTCTGGAGGGAGTACACATTGAGGCAGAGCGGCTCCAACCCAGGACGGTCTACCATACATGGTAAATGTTCCTCGATCTCCCATAGCTGTCTGGTGACCTACAGTGAATTGCAAATGGTAAATGCTATGGTTTATTATAATTTAATGTAATCAAAACAAATTAGTGATTAGTTTGTCCAGTGAGAATGCTACCTCTGGTATCTCCTAGCAGCAGATGTTCTCAGCTTCTGTGGGCATGGTTGCACAGTTTCCACAGGAGCACCTGTCCAAAATATAGAGAAAAATGGTAACATTCACCAAAATATAAAGCTTAAGAAATTCAAACACTGACAGACAGTGGAGCTAAGGTGGGTAAGAAGTAAGCTTAGCTACATATTAAGCGCATATAACATAGGTAATTTATTGAGTTAGGATTAGCAACCATTCAGAAACGTCCTGCTGCAGTTGTAGAGTTTGAACTTCTTCAGCAGCCTCTTCCTCTGGGTC
>NW_019511491.1:0-422 GCF_002814215.2 Seriola lalandi dorsalis
CAGGTGATCAGACAAACAGCTTCTTATATTATGTTTCATAAAAACATGGAAACAAAACAATGGGATGTAACAACCACCGACTGGCTGAGACCCAGTCTAACACACCTTTATTTACACTGGGGGGGGGGACACATGAACAAATCAAATCACACACAAAAGAAGACCTCTCCAGTTAACCCATTTATACCCAGTGTCCAAGATGAAGAATAGAAATACTAACGGATATCCAGTGTTCAGCTACACATTAGTCCTCAGGTCTGTCAGTATACAGTCCACTTCCCTGAACTTGTTGGGCTTCTTCTCTGTGTGAGCGTCTCTTCTTCTTCACTGTGAGCCTCATCTTCCTCCTCTGACTGTTTCTGCTGCAGAGGTCAAACCCTTCACATCTGTCTCTGACCTGCAGTGTAAACAGCAGTAACAGT
>NW_019511492.1:0-861 GCF_002814215.2 Seriola lalandi dorsalis
GCTACTATTAGTGCAAGTAGTTTTATGTTATTCCATTTAATGTTTTGTGGTCATGGTGGAAGAAGGATGTGCGAGTTTATAAGTAAACTCTAGATTTAAATTATTCTAAAAGTTCAGTGGAAAATTACTCTCTTCTCCAAGTGGTAACACAGGAGAAGATGGGTGACGCCCATGAAACATGCGCCAGCCCCCAGGGGATAAAACAGTCGTGAACCATTCACACATTGCAAAAAAAAACCCTATTTTTCTAAGCCAAGAAGCCAAGAAGCTAAGAAGCCAAAATTGCCTATTGCCTATTTCTAAGCCTATTCTGAAGCCAATGCCGGACAGAAGCCCTGAAAATCTGTTCAGAATCCAGAAACCAGAAGAGAAACCAGAGGACAAGAAGATGCGCGAAGTGAGAAACGATGCAGAAACTAGAAGCTGAGATCTTTGCTCAAAGCTCAGAGTCCCGGCTCAAAGCCCGGCTCTGTAGCCATGGAAACTCTTAGCTCTAAGCTGCTAACCACAAACTCATGGCTCTTAGTCATTTTTGCACTTTTCGAGTCTTTTATTTTTCTTTGCCACCAGCTACAAGTAACATGATTTTTGTCTACATGCGCGATCTTTTATTTTTATAAGCCAAGTCAAGACCAACTGAACCAAAGCAACAGAAGTGCCTCAGAGTAATTTCGTAACTTTTAATCATCATCAAGTTTCCCTTTTTTTGAAGATTTTGACAACTTTAGAGTCATCTGGTCAACGCCAGTCTCCTCTAAGTTACCCAACCAAAGTGAAGAGCATTAGAGTTTATTTCGCATCAACCCGCAAGAGACGCCAGCAGAGACACATCTGCACGACCTCCTGCAGAGAAGCCGAGCA
>NW_019511493.1:0-464 GCF_002814215.2 Seriola lalandi dorsalis
GTCAGATCAGCTTCATTTCACTCAGTGTACAGTGTAATGTTTCTAATTCACACAACAACAAATTAGAAATGATAGTAGATCGTAGATTTTGTTGTTGTTGTTTTTTTTATGTGGGGTAAAGGAACAGTTTGACATTTTGAGGAATAGACTTACTGTCTTTGCTTTCTTTTGTAACATCTTGTCATCACCATTAAGTTGCCAGGCAACCAGGGGCCAGTTGCACCAACTATTTATAGTTTCAAACTTAACCCAGATATAACAACTAGTGTTAACTAAGTGCGGATGTATACAACTGCCAGGTGTAGTGTAACTGCTGTGTAGCTAAGTAAGCTAAACGACACAGCTAATGTTAGTTTGCTAATATAGTACCAACTTGGAGTGAAAGATTGCGGTTTAATAAAGATAATGTTTAATAAAGGCTGAACAATTAATCAAAATATTATCAAAATCTCAATATGGCCAAA
>NW_019511494.1:0-395 GCF_002814215.2 Seriola lalandi dorsalis
AAACATTAAAAAAAAATCATAGTATAGTAAGTCAAAAAGACGGCATAGTATATTAAAACAAAAAAAGTCATACAACAGCATAATCTAGTGAGACATAAAATTTCATAAAAACGTCGTAGTATAGTAAGGCATAAAAAATCATAAAAACGTCATAGTATAGTAAGGCATTAAAAGTCATTAAAAGGTCATAGTATAGTAAGGCAAAAAAAGTCATAGTATAGTATGGCATAAAAATTGATAAACGTCATGGTATAGTAAGGCATGAAAAGTCATAGTATAGTATGGCATAAAAATTCATAAAAACGACATAGTATAGTAAGGAATAAAAAGTCATAAAAACGACATAGTATAATAAGGCATAAAAAGTCATAGTATAGTAAAGCATGAAAAGTCAT
>NW_019511495.1:0-472 GCF_002814215.2 Seriola lalandi dorsalis
CATACTATACTATGACGTTTTTTGACTTTTTATGCCATGCTATAATATGATGTTTTAAAACATGCTATACTATGACGTTTTTTTTTGACAATTTCAAGCCATACAATACTGTGACGTTTTATGCCATGATGTTTTTTGACAATTTCATGCCATACTATACTATGACGTTTTTTGACGTTTTATGCCATACTATACTATGGTGTTTTTTGACAATTTTATGCCATACTATACTATGACGTTTTTTGACTTTTTATGCCATACTATACTATGACGTTTTTTGACAATTTCATGCCATACTATACTATGACGTTTTTTGACAATTTCATGCCATACTATACTATGACGTTTTTTGACTTTTTATGCCATACTATACTATGACGTTTTTTTGACAATTTTATGCCATACTATACTATGACGTTTTTTGACTTTTTATGCCATGCTATAATATGACGTTTTAAAACATACGATACTA
>NW_019511496.1:0-736 GCF_002814215.2 Seriola lalandi dorsalis
ATAAAAACATTATAGTATGGTAAGGCATAAAAAGTGATAAAAATGTCATAGTATAGTAAGGCATAAAAACGTCATAGTATAGTAAGACATAAAAAGTGATAAAAATGTCATAGAATAGTAAGGCATCAAAGAGTCATAGTATAGTAAGGTATAAAAAGTCATAGTATAGTAAGACATAAAAAGTGATAAAAACTTCATAGTAAAGTAAGGCATAAAAACATCATAGTATGGTGAGGCATAAAAAGTGATCAAAACATCATAGTATAATAAGGCATTAAAACGTCATAGTATAGTAAGGTATAAAAAGGCATAAAAATATCATAGTATAGTGAGGTATAAAAAGTCATAGTATAGCAAGGCATCAAAACGTCATAATATAGTAAGGCATAAAAAGGCATCAAAACTTCATAGTATAGTAAGGCATAAAAACTTCATACTATAATAAGGCATAAAAACATTATATTATGACAAGGCATAAAAAGTGATAAAAATGTCATAGTATAGTAAGGCATAAAAACTTCATACTATAATAAGGCATAAAAACGTCATAGTAAAGTAAGGCATAAAAATGTCATAGTAACATAAGGCATGAAAAGTGATAAAAAAGTCATAGTATAGTAAGGCATAAAAATGTCATAGTATAGTAAGGCATAAAAAATTCATAAAAAAGGTCATAGTATAGTAAGGCATAAAAAGTCATAAAAAAGAAATAGTATATTAAGGCATAAAAAGTAAT
>NW_019511497.1:0-739 GCF_002814215.2 Seriola lalandi dorsalis
CCTTAGCTCCACTGTCTGTCAGTGTTTGAATTTCACAAGCTTTATATTTTGGTGAATGTTTCCATTTTTCTCTATATTTTGGACAGGTGCTCCTGTGGAAACTGTGCAACCATGCCCACAGAAGCTGAGAATATCTGCTGCTAGGAGATACCACATGTAGCATTCTCACTGGACAAACTAATCACTAATTTGTTTTGATTACATTACATTAATAATAAACCATAGCATTTACCATTTGCAATTCACTGTAGGTCACCAGACGGCTATGGGAGATCGAGGAAGATTTACCATGTATGGTAGACCGTCCTGGGTTGGCGCCGCTCTGCCTCAATGTGTTCTCCCTCCAGAATGCCTGCAACATGTACCGCACTGACTACGGTACTTTACGGTTGAGAGGAATACACCAGTACGTTTTGCTTCTTTGTAAAAACATAGTTTCAATCTAAATAAAAGATGTTAGGCAGTCTTGTTTTACTTCAGTGCATATAATTTTACAATGGTAATAACACACCACAAATAGAGTAACACACCCTCAAATAAATTAGTTTAGCTGCTCTTAGATTTGTAAAGTTCTTCTATCAGCAGATAGTGTGCATATAATATATGAATTCAGAGGAGTCATTTCTTTAGTAACAATCAAGCATTTATTTACATCAAATGAGGCAGTTATAATCAGTGATAATAAAAAAACTGTAGGATTCACTGGATCCATAAAAACAAATTGTGAGACACAACATAG
>NW_019511498.1:0-942 GCF_002814215.2 Seriola lalandi dorsalis
CATTTAAAAAAGTCATAGTATAGTAAGACATAAAAACGTTAAAAAAAAAACGTCATAGTGTAGTAAGGCATAAAAACGTTTAAAAAAACGTCATATTATAGTAAGGCATAATAACGTAAAAAAAAAAGTCATAGTATAGTAAGGCATAAAAACGTAAAAAAATGTCACATGATAATAAAGCATAAAAATGTCATAGTATAGTAAGGCATAAAAACGTAAAAAAAAAGTCATATTATAGTAAGGCATAAAAACGTAAAAAAATGTCATAGTATAGTAAGGCATAAAAACGTAAAAAAATGTCACTTGATAATAAAGCATAAAAATGTCTTAGTATAGTAAGGCATAAAAACGTTAAAAAAAAGTCATAGTATAGTAAGGCATAAAAACGTAAAAAAAAGTCATAGTAAAGTAAGGCATAAAAACGTTTAAAAAAACGTCATAGTATAGTAAGGCATAAAAACGTAAAAAAAAAAGTAATAGTATAGTAAGGCATAAAAACGTAAAAAAAAAATCATATTATAGTAAGGCATAAAAACGTTTAAAAAAACGTAATAGTATAGTAAGGCATAAAAACGTAAAAAAAAAAGTCATAGTATAGTAAGACATGAAAACGTAAAAAAAAATGTCATAGTATAGTAAGGCATAAAAACGTTAAAAAAAAAGTCATAGTGTAGTAAGGCATAAAAACGTAAAAAAAAAACGTCATAGTATAGTAAGGCATAAAAACGTTTAAAAAAACGTCATAGTATAATAAGGCATAAAAACGTCATAGTATAGTAAGGCATAAAAACGTAAAAAAAAAAGTCATAATATAGTAAGGCATAAAAACTTTTTAAAAAACGTCATAGTATAGTAAGGCATAAAAATGTAAAAAAAAAAAAGTCATAGTATAGTAAGGCATAAAAACGTTAAAAAAACGTCATAGTGTAGTAAGGCATAAAA
>NW_019511499.1:0-597 GCF_002814215.2 Seriola lalandi dorsalis
AAAAAAAAAACATCATAGTACAGCATGGAAAAAAACTCTATATTGTAGTAAAGCATTCAAATGTCAAAAAATGTCACAGTGTAGTACGGCATAAAAATGTAAAAAAAACATCATAATATAGTACTGCATTAAAATGTTAAAAAACGTCATTGTATCATAAGGCATAAAAATGTTTTTAAAAAAGTAATAATACAGTATTATATAAAAATCTAAAAAAACGTCATAGTATAGTACTGCATAAAAATGTCAAAAAACATCCTTGTATCATAAGGCATAAAAATGTCTAAAAAACGTCATAGTATAGTGAGGCATAAAAACGTCAAAAAACTTCATAGTATAGTAAGTTATAAATCGTCATTAAAACTTCATAGTATAGTAAGGCATAAAAAGTCAAAAAAACAACATAGCATAGGAAGGCATAATAAGTCATGGTATAGTAAGGCATAAAATGTCCTAAAAATATTATAGTATACTAAGGCATTAAAATGTCAAAAAACGTCTTTGTATCATAAGGCATAAAAAATAAAAAAAAAACATCATAGTACAGCATGGAAAAAAACTCTATATTGTAGTAAAGCATTCAAATGTCAAAAAATG
>NW_019511500.1:0-346 GCF_002814215.2 Seriola lalandi dorsalis
GACATTTTTATGCCTTATGATACAAGGATGTTTTTTGACATTTTTATGCAGTACTATACTATGACGTTTTTTTAGATTTTTATATAATACTGTATTATTACTTTTTTAAAAACATTTTTATGCCTTATGATACAATGACGTTTTTTAACATTTTAATGCAGTACTATATTATGATGTTTTTTTTACATTTTTATGCCGTACTACACTGTGACATTTTTTGACATTTGAATGCTTTACTACAATATAGAGTTTTTTTCCATGCTGTACTATGATGTTTTTTTTTTATTTTTTATGCCTTATGATACAAAGACGTTTTTTGACATTTTAATGCCTTAGTATACTATAA
>NW_019511501.1:0-553 GCF_002814215.2 Seriola lalandi dorsalis
TGACAGCGTCCTCAGTTCAATATCAATATTTTGTGATGACTCTGTTTAGTGTTGCAGTCTTTAGGGATCTTTTAATCTTTCGATTGAATTATTCAGAAAAAGAGAAGAAGAAATTATGGTGATACTGTTTGGCCAACAAGCCACATTTAAAATGTAATCTATTTTTATTCTCAGCCACACCCTGAAGGCCGTCCAGTGTCAGCTCCTCTAGTGTGACGGTGCCAAGAATACACAGAGCATCACTTAACATTCCCCGTGAAGAGCTGCACTGTCCGCGGCGTAACCAAACAACCAGGCGGCAACAAACACTGACGGACGCAGGGGAGCCCACTCTGCTAGGATTTAGGATTAATGACATTTCCAAAATAAAAGCACCTGCAACCGCACATACTGTTTGTGTAGCTGGGTTTACACCCAGAGCTCTTATTGAATACCTTTGCCTTAGCAAAACAGTCAAACTGAACACATCACAAGAGACCTCAAGCACTTTCTTTTAGAAAATAATCAGCAGATTAATCAATAATGATAATGATGGTTTGTTGCAGCTGTGGCC
>NW_019511502.1:0-529 GCF_002814215.2 Seriola lalandi dorsalis
GGCATAAAATGTCATAAAAACGTCATAGTATATTAAGGCATAAAAACATCAAAAAATGTCATAGTATAGTAAGTCATAAAAACGTCTATAAACGTCATAGTATAGTAAGGCATAAAATGTCATAAAAACGTCATAGTATAGTAAGGCATGAAAATGTCAAAAAATGTCATTGTATAGGAAGGCATAAAATTTCATAAAAACGTCATAGTATAGTAAGGCATAAAAACGTCATAGTATATTAAGGCATAAAAACATCAAAAAATGTCATAGTATAGTAAGTCAAAAAAACGTCTATAAACGTCATAGTATAGTAAGGCAAAAAATGTCATAAAAACGTCATAGTATAGTAAGGCATGAAAATGTCAAAAAATGTCATTGTATAGGAAGGCATAAAATTTCATAAAAACGTCATAGTATAGTAAGTCATAAAAACGTCTATAAACGTCATAGTATAGTAAGGCATAAAATGTCATAAAAACGTCATAGTATAGTAAGGCATGAAAATGTCAAAAAATGTCATAGTATAGGA
>NW_019511503.1:0-585 GCF_002814215.2 Seriola lalandi dorsalis
CACAATAATCTGTCTTTGTCATGAAGTCCTGTACAATCTAGTTATGATGTGAGCTACAGTTGAGCTGCTTGTGTCCACAGAGTAACACTGTACAGAGACATTTTCCACTGTCTTCTCCTCTCAGCCTCATGGACAATGTTAGTCTAATGCTTCATTCTCTCTACTTTTTCCAGGACTAATAGCTGGAGACACAATCTCTCCTGTAAGAGATGAAGTCAGTGGAAGAGAAGGAGAATCTGTTAAACTCTCATGTCAATATCAGACAGGCTACACCAGTGTTCGCCTTTACTGGTACAGACATGATTCTGACCTTCAGGCACCTCAGTTTATACTCTATAAAGGAGCAAAGGGCAGCACAGCTGATTATAATCCTACCCCGAGTCGATATCAATCCCAAACAACAGGCACATCAACTGAACTGACCATCAGCAGACTAACCCTGAGCGACACAGCTCTCTACTACTGTGCTCTACAAACACAGTGATACAAAGTGTAGAAGAGGCTGTACAAAAACCTGAACACAGATATCTGACTCCTCTTCAAAGAGGAGGGAAGTGGTTTTCAAACCACAGCTTCATATCACAT
>NW_019511504.1:0-758 GCF_002814215.2 Seriola lalandi dorsalis
CAGACACCTGGATTTCCCAGACACACTCCCCTTCTACATTCACCATCACTATTGTCTTTTCCCCAATAAACTTTCTTGCATTGTTACTGCTGGTGTTTTTTGTGTCCTGTCATGCTCTGGGGTCATACATGAGTTCTGATGAAAACATAAGAGGTCATAGTATAGTAAGGCATAAAATCATCAACAAAACCGTCATAGTATAGTATGGCATAAAACGTCATAGTATAGTATGGCATAAAATTGTCAAAAACCGTCATAGTATAGTATGGCATAAAACGTCATACTATAGTATGGCATAAAATTGTCAAATAACATAATAGTAAAGTAAAGCATAAAATCGTCAAAAAAAGGTCATAGTATAGTAAGGCATAAAATGTAACAGTATAATAAGGCAAAAAACGTCATAGTATAGTATGGCATAAAACGTCATAGTATAGAAAGGCATAAAATTAACAAAAAACGTCACAGTATAGTATGGCATAAAACGTCATAGTATAGTAAGGCATAAAACTGTCAAAAAACGTCATAGTATATTATGTCATAAAATTGTCAAAAAACGTCATAGTGTAGTATGGCATAAAACATAATAGTAAAGTAAAGCATAAAAACGTCAAAAAAACGTCATAGTATAGTAAGGTATAAAATGTAACAGTATAATAAGGCATAAAACGTCAAAAAACGTCATAGTATAGTATGGCATAAAACGTCATAGTATAGAAAGGCATAAAATTAACAAAAAACGTCATAGTATAGTATGG
>NW_019511505.1:0-880 GCF_002814215.2 Seriola lalandi dorsalis
ACCTTTTATGCCTTAATAGTCTATGATATTTTTTTGACATTTTATGCCATACTATACTATGACATTTTTCACATTTTTATGCCATATTATACTATGACATTTTTTGACATTTTTTTGCCTTAATATACTATGTCGTTGTATTCATTGCCATACTATGAGGTTTTTAAGACCTTTTATGCCTTAATATACTATGATGTTTTTTTGACATTTTTATGCCATACTATACTATGACATTTTTCACATTTTTATGCCATATTATAGTATGACATTTTTTTACTTTTTTTTGCCTTAATATACTATGTCGTTGTATTCATTGCCATACTATGAGGTTTTTAAGACCTTTTATGCCTTAATATACTATGATGGTTTTTTTGACATTTTTATGCCATACTATACTATGACATTTTTCACATTTTTATGCCATATTATACTATGACATTTTTTTGCCTTAATATACTATGTCGTTGTATTCATTGCCATACTATGAGGTTTTTAAGACCTTTTATGCCTTAATATACTATGATGTTTTCTTGACATTTTATGCCATACTATACTATGACATTTTTCACATTTTTATGCCATATTATAGTATGACATTTTTTGACATTTTTTTGCCTTAATATACTATGTCGTTGTATTCATTGCCATACTATGAGGTTTTTAAGACCTTTTATGCCTTAATATACTATGATGTTTTTTTTGACATTTTATGCCATACTATACTATGACATTTTTCACATTTTTATGCCATATTATACGACGATTTTATGAGGTTTTATTTCTTACTATTATGACATTTTTATAACATTTTATGCCTTACTATACTATGACCTTTTTTATGAGGTTTTATTCCTGACTATACTATGACATTTTTATGACA
>NW_019511506.1:0-707 GCF_002814215.2 Seriola lalandi dorsalis
CATCTTCTTTTATTATTGTGCTTGTGTGTTTCTTCTTTGTCCTCACTGTGTGGAACAACAGGAAACCTGCTGAAATATCTCATCAAAATATCAATCAATATCATAGAAAAGTCAAGAAAAAGTGTGTGAGCTGGAGGTGAAATATGTGAACCTGGGCTGTGGTTTCCTGCTCTCTTCCTGTCACAAACACTGTTTGACATCTGTTCATCTGGAGGTTTTTGTTCAGGCTGCAGGGATCATTTCTCACTGTGGGGATCTTTCTTCCAACAGCAGCAGTAGTAGGAGGCTGAATGAGAGAGTTTAACTTTCTTTATCTTCAACTCCCAGCTGTTCTGATTTTTAACAGCTGTGAAATCATCTTTCTGAGGATGATTGAAACCTGAATCTATTTTGCCACTATATATGTTAATATACAGAATCCGACTGAATGTTTCTGTCTCTTTCTTCTGGTACCAGAATAATTCAGCAAATTTACACTGGCCAATTCCACAGCTGAAGGAGACTGTGTCATCAACTCTCCTGGTCAATGATAACTGGTCCTGAATCAGCTCTGCTGCCATGGCAACCAGCGCTGTAGAGACACAGACAGGTAGATGAAGGTTAGTGTGACAGTGTTTGTCACAGGTTGAGTTTGCTGGCTCCTGATTGGCTGGAAACACTCACCTGAACACAGACAGCACAGAGCAGCAGCTGGGAGGAAAAGCATT
>NW_019511507.1:0-815 GCF_002814215.2 Seriola lalandi dorsalis
AAAATGTCAAAAAAACATAATAGTATATTAAGGAATATAAGGTCATAAAAACGTCATAGTATGGTAAGGCATCAAATGAAATTGTATCGGGAGGCATAAAAATGACAAAAAACATCATAGTATAGTATGGCATAAAAATGTCAAAAGACGTCATAGTATAGTATGGCATAAAATGTCAAAAAAACATCATAGTATATTAAGGCAAAAATGGTCATAGAAACCTCATAGTATGGTGAGTAATAAAACAACATAGTACAATGAGGCATAAAAATGACAAAAAACGTCATTGTATAGTATGGCATAAAAATGTCAAAAAACGTCATAGTATAGTATGGCATAAAATGTCAAAAAAACATAATAGTATATTAAGGCATAAAAGGTCATTAAAACTTCATAGTATGGTAAGGCATCAAATGAAATTGTATCGGGAGGCATAAAAATGACAAAAAACGTCATTGTATAGTATGGCATAAAAATGTCATAGTATAGTAAGGCATAAAATGTCAAAAAATGTCAAAAAAACATAATAGTATATTAAGGCATAAAAGGTCATAAAAACGTCATAGTATAGTAAGGCATCAAATGATATTGTATTGGAATAAAAATGCCAAAAAACGCCATAGTATAGTATGGCATAAAATGTCAAAAAAACATAATAGTATATTAAGGCATAAAAGGTCATTAAAACATCATAGTATGGTAAGGCATCAAATGAAATTGTATCGGGAGGCATAAAAATGACAAAAAACGTCATTGTATAGTATGGCATAAAATGTCAAAAAATGTCGTAGTATAGTATGGCATAAAATGTCAAA
>NW_019511508.1:0-895 GCF_002814215.2 Seriola lalandi dorsalis
ACTTTTAATGCCTTACTATAGTATGATGTTTTTACGGCTTTTTATAACATAATTTACTATGAAGTTTTTTCGGCTTTTTATGCCTTACTCTACTATGATGTTCTTTTGAATTTTTATGCCATACTATACTATTACATTTTTTAACTTTTAATGCCTTACTGTACTCTGATATTTATACGGCTTTTTATGCCTTAATATACTATGATGTTTTTTGAATTTTTATACCATACTATACTATGAAATTTTTTTGGCTTTTTATGCCTTACTAAACTATGATGTTTTTATGACTTTTTATGCCTTACTATACTATAATGTATTTATTACTTTTTATGTCTTATTATACTATGACGTTTTTATGCCTTTTTATGCCTTACTATATTATGACTTTTTATGACGTTATATGCCTTACAATACTATGACATTTGGGCCCTCCTGTACGATTAGTTTTTTATGAATTTTTATGCCTTACTATACTATGACTTTTTATGACATTTAATGCCTACTATAATTTGATGTTTTTTGGACTTTTTATACCTGACTATATTATGACGTTTTCATGACTTTTTATGCCTTACTATACTGTGATGTTTTTACTGCTTTTCATTCCTTACTATACTACGACATTTTTTCGACTTTTGATGCCTTACTATACTATGATGTTTTTACTGCTTTTAATTCCTTACTATACTATGACATTTTTTCGA
The DNA here is from genome assembly GCF_002814215.2 of Seriola lalandi dorsalis. Classification (NCBI taxonomy): domain Eukaryota; kingdom Metazoa; phylum Chordata; class Actinopteri; order Carangiformes; family Carangidae; genus Seriola; species Seriola lalandi. The sequence continues at coordinate 705 of NW_019511508.1, forward strand.
CTTTTCATGCCTTACTGTACTATGACGTTTTTGTTGGCATTTTTATGCCTTCCAATACAATATCATTTGATGCCTTACTATACTATGACGTTTTTATGACCTTTTATGCCTTAATATACTATTATGTTTTTTTGACATTTTTTGACATTTTATGCCTTACTATACTATGACATTTTTATGCCATACTATAC
>NW_019511509.1:0-481 GCF_002814215.2 Seriola lalandi dorsalis
CTTACCATACTATGACGTTTTTATGACTGTTTATGCCTTAATTTACTATGAAGTTTTTTGACATTTTATGCCATACTATACTATGACATTTTTGACATTTTTAAGACTTACTTTACTGTGTCCTTTTATTCCTTACCCTACTATGATGTTTTTATGACCTTTTAATCCCTAATATAATTTTTTTTTTTTTTTGACGTTTTATGCCATTAAGTTTTTTGGCTTTTTTATGGCTTACTTTATTATGTCCTTTTATTCCTTACCATACTATGACGTTTTTATGACTTTTTATGCCTTAATTTACTATGATGTTTTTTTGACGTTTTATGCCATACTATACTATGACGTTTTTTGACGTTTTATGCCATACTATACTATGAAATGTTTTGGCAATTTTATGCCTTACTATACTATGTGAGTTGATGCCTTACCATACTATGACGTTTTTATGACCTTTTATGCCCTAATACAATTTTTTTTTTTT
>NW_019511510.1:0-520 GCF_002814215.2 Seriola lalandi dorsalis
ACCTGATCCAGTCTTGATCCACAGACCTGTTCCTCAGTTCTGATCCACGACCTGATCCAGTCTTGATCCACAGACTTGACCTGATCCACAGACCTGCTCCACAGTTCTGATCCACAGTTCTGATCCATGACCTCATCCAGTCTTGATCCACAGTCCTGATCCACAGTCCTGACCCACAGTCTTGATCCAAAGTCTTGATCCACAGACTTTTTCCACAGTTCTGATCCATGACCTGATCCAGTCTTGATCCACAGTCCTGATCCACAGACCTGCTCCACAGTTCTGATCCACAGTTCTGATCCATGACCTGATCCAGTCTTGATCCACGGTCTTGATCCACAGACTTTTTCCACAGTTCTGATCCATGACCTGATCCAGTCTTGATCCACAGTCCTGATCCACAGACCTGCTCCACAGTTCTGATCCACAGTTCTGATCCATGACCTGATCCAGTCTTGATCCACAGTCTTGATCCACAGACCTCCAGTAGTTGAAGTTAATATGAAGCTTTTATCTGAGT
>NW_019511512.1:0-551 GCF_002814215.2 Seriola lalandi dorsalis
GTCATAGTATAGTAATCCAAAAAAACTCATAGTATAGTATGGCATAAAAATGTCAAAAAACGTCATAGTATAGCAAGGCATAAAAATGTCTAAAAAACGTCATAGTATAGTAAGGCAAAAAAAGTCATTAAAACGTCATAGTATAGTATGGCATAAAAATGTCAAAAAACGTCATAGTATAGAAAGGCACAAAAATTTCAAAAAAATGTCATATTATAGCAAGACAAAAAACGTCATAGTATAGTAAGGCAAAAAAAGTCATAGTATAGTATGGCATAAAAATGTCAAAAAACATCATAGTATAGTATGGCAAAAAAAATGGCAAAAAACGTCATATTATAGCAGGGCAAAAAACGTCATAGTATAGTAAGGCAAAAAACGTCAAAAAAAGGTCATATTATAGCAAGGCATAAAAATGTCAAAAAAACGTCATAGTATAGTATGGCACAAAAATGTCAAAAAAACGTCATATTATAGCAAGGCAAAAAAAGTCATAGTATAGTAATCCAAAAAAACTCATAGTATAGTATGGCATAAAAATGTCAAAAAAC
>NW_019511513.1:0-315 GCF_002814215.2 Seriola lalandi dorsalis
TGAACTGCTGACTCCTCTGAGTCTTTGAGAACAACTGAACACAGAACAAGATATTTACAGGTAAACAACAGAAGGAGCTAACTTTGATGAACTGTGTCTCACTCCTCACTGCTAATAGTCTTCTGTTTCCTGGATTATTTTATATCTGCCAAATTCTTATTAGCTAATTTGAGTTGTAGGGTTTTAATGGAGAACTGTAATATTAGGAAAGACTGAATCTGTTTGGTCACCTGAGAGAAGTGAAGTGAATTTATATCCTGCAAAAATATCAGGTAAGAAAACATTTACTCTTGTTTTGGTGACGTTGTTTGTGTT
>NW_019511514.1:0-393 GCF_002814215.2 Seriola lalandi dorsalis
AATATACTATGATTTTTTTTTGACATTTTATGCCATAGTATACTATGACGTTTTTTGGCATTTTTCTGCCATACTTTACTTTGACGTTTTTTGGCATTTTTCTGCCTTATTATAGTATCTCCTTTGATGCCTGACCATACTATGACGTTTTTATGACCATTTATACCTTAATATACTATGATATTTTTTTTGACATTTTATGCCATAGTATACTATGACGTTTTTTAGCATTTTTCTGCCATACTATACTATGATGTTTTTTGGCATTTTTATGCCTAATTATATCGTTTCTTCTCATGACTTGCCATACTATGACGTTTTTATGACCTTTTATGCCTAAATATACTATGATTTTTTTTTGACATTTTATGCCATAGTATACTATGACGTTTT
>NW_019511515.1:0-473 GCF_002814215.2 Seriola lalandi dorsalis
TTAAACGTCGTACAGGACGCTGCAAATTGTTGCAATGAGCCGTTTATACGCACAACACCACTTTCTAGTAGAACGGCTGTACTGAGGTCAGGTGAGAGAGGAGAAAAAGGACGTATAGGGAGGAGGTCATGGTTGAATAGGTCAATCACAGTTTGACGCCTGAGTTCTGTCATGGTCTGACTCTTGTGCAGTTTTTGATCCCTCTCTCTCTCTCTCTCTATCTCTCTCCCTCTGCACGCCAAATGAAACTCCATGAATATCAAATAAGAGCGTTGTTATTGTTGACTCTGATCTCTAGCTATCTAAATAGCCACATGAGATCAGCCTTTTATCATCTTTCAAATCAACAAATGTCAGGTAATTCATGTCAAAAGCAGACCTGGAATAATTCATTCACACCTTTATTTCTAGCAAGGTTTACTACTGCAGTGGTCTTTTGACAGCGCTCCTCGAAAAGACCATCACAGAGCTTC
>NW_019511516.1:0-1019 GCF_002814215.2 Seriola lalandi dorsalis
CAGGTAGAAAACCAAAGTTCGAAGGATATCAATAACACAGCTACAGAGGGGGAAGAGGAGACTACAAGAGGGGGTGCAGCTGAGACTGAGGTGAACAGGCCAGTCAAAGAGAGAAATATGGAGCAGAAAACTAGAGTAAAATGGCCGAGGGCAAATAGCAAGAAAGAATGGGAGTCAGTCAATAGATATTTGTCAGCAATTTTAAGCAGACTAGGAGGAAATGCAAGCGATAGACTAGAGAAGATGGGGGATATAATTTACTCCTATGGTGCAGAAAGATTTGAGGTGCAAGACAGAAAGAGGGTTGAAAGAGCACAGTTAGTTAAGTCTAGACGGCAAAGGGAAATGGAGAAATTAGGTAAGGAAAGAAGACAATTAAGAAAGCAGTGGAAAAGGGCAACAGAGGAAAGGAGGGGGGGAATTAATGTGTTGCAAGAAGATTTGAGAGGCAGACTATCAGTACTTAGAAGGGCTGAATATCTTAGGAAAAAGAGAAAGAATAAAGAATATGTAAGGACAGTGTTTTACAGGGACCCTTTCAAGTTTGTTAAAGGATTGTTTAACCAGGAAAAGGGAGGGCAGCTCAAGGCAACAAAGTTAGAAGAAGAAAAATATCTAAGAATCACGTATTCAGATTTTGAGCAGAATAGAGTAATAGGCCTTCCACCTAACATGCCGCCAGTAGGAAAGATAGACCATGAGATGGATGTTAGACCACCCAGGTGGAAGGAGGTTGAGGAGGTAGCCAGGCGTGCAAAGGCTTCTTCGGCCCCAGGGCCAAATGGAGTCCCCTACCGGGTTTATAAAAGCGCACCTGATATCCTAAAGTTTTTGTGGAGGCAATTAAGAATAGTTTGGGAGAGACAGGTTATTCCCAGAGCATGGCGTAGGGCAGGAGGTGTTTTTATTCCAAAGGAGAAGGAATCCTCAGACCTGAGTCAGTTTCGAATGATCTCTCTCCTAAATGTAGAGGGGAAGATCTTCTTTAGCGTAGTCGCACGGAGATTAACTAGTTATTT
>NW_019511517.1:0-1121 GCF_002814215.2 Seriola lalandi dorsalis
GCATAAAATGTCAAAAAAAACATCATAGAATATTAAGGCATAAAATGTCATAAAAACGTCATAGTATGATAAGAGATATATTGACGGAGTATATTAAGGCATAGAAATGCCAAAAAACGTCATAGTATAGTATGGCATAAACTTTCAAAAGGTTCATAGTATAGTATGGCATAAAATGTCAAAAAAACATCATAGTATATTAAGGCATAAAAGGTCATATAAACATCATAGTATGGTAAGGCATCAAATGAAATAATATTGTAAAGCATAAAAATGCCAAAAAACGTCATAGGCATATGGCATAAAATGTCAAAAAAACATCATAGTATAATAAGGCATAAAAGGTCATAAAAACATCATAGTATGGTAATGGATCAAATGAAACAATATTGTAAAGCATAGAAATGCCAAAAAACATCACAGTATAGTATGGCACAAAAATGCCAAAAAACGTCATAGTATATTAAGGCATAAAAGGTCATAAAAATGTCATAGTATGGAAAGAGATCAAATGAAATAATATATTAAAGCATAGAAATGCCAAAAAACATCATAGTATAGTACGGCATAAAATGTCAAAAAAACGTCATAGTATATTAAGGCATAAAAGGTCATAAAAACATCATAGTATGGTAATAGATCAAATGAAACAATATTGTAAAGCATAAAAATGCCAAAAAACGTCATAGTATAGTAAAGCATAAAAGGTCATAGAAACGTCATAGTATGGTAAGGGATCAATTGACGTAGTATATTAAGGCATAAAATGTTAAAAAAACATCATAGTATATTAAGGCATAAAAGGTCATATAAACATCATAGTATGGTAAGGCATCAAATGAAATAATATTGTAAAGCATAAAAATGCACAAAAACGTCATAGTATAGTATGGCATAAAATGTCAAAAAAACATCATAGAATATTAAGGCATAAAAGGTCATAAAAACGTCATAGTATGATAAGGGATATATTGACGGAGTATATTAGGCATAGAAATGCCAAAAAACGTCATAGTATAGTATGGCATAAACTTTCAAAAGGTTCATTGTATAGTATGGCATAAAATGTCAAAAAAACATCATAGTATATTAAGGCATAAAAGGTCATAAAAACATCATAG
>NW_019511518.1:0-547 GCF_002814215.2 Seriola lalandi dorsalis
AAGCATGAGATTAAATAATATATTAGGCATAAAAATGCCAAAAAACGTCAAACGAAAGTATGGCAGAAAAATGCCAAAAAACGTCAAAGTAAAGTATGGCAGAAAAATGCCAAAAAACGTCATAGTATATTAAGGTATAAAAGGTCATAAAAATATCATAGTATGGCAAAGCATGAGACGAAATAATATAATTAGTCATAAAAATGCCAAAAAACATCATAGTATAGTGTGCCATAAAATGGCAAAAAAAACATCATTGTATATTAAGGCATAAAAGGTCATAAAAACGTCATAGTATGGTCAGGCATCAATGCAAATAGTATAGTACGGTAGAAAAATGCCAAAAAACGTCATAGTATAGTATGCCATAAAATGTAAAAAAAACATCATAGAATATTAAGGCATAAAAGGTCATAAAATCATCATTGTATGGTCAGGCATCAAAGGAGATAGTATAGTGAGTCAGAAAAATGTCAAAAAACGTCATAGTATATTATGGCATAAAATGTCATAAAAACGCCATAGTATGGCAAAGCATGAGACAAAA
>NW_019511519.1:0-499 GCF_002814215.2 Seriola lalandi dorsalis
CTCTTCTCGCCATACTATATGTTGATGTTTTTTGGTATTTTTATGCCTTAGTATACTATGATGTTTTGTGCCTTACAATATTATGACGTCTTTTGACATTTTTATGCCTTGCTATACTGTGACGTTTTTTGAAATTTTCACTCCATACTATAAGATGGAGATTTTTGGCATTTTTGTGCCTGACTATACCATGACGTTTTATGCCTTACTATACTAAAACTTTTTTTTGACATTTTTATACCTTAGTATACTATGACGTTTTTTACCATTTCTATGCCTTTTATGCCATACTATACTATGATTTTTTTTTACATTTTAATGCCATATTACGTAACACTGAGAAGGTCAAGGGTTCAAACCCTGGTTTCAGACTTTATAATCCTGTGACGTTTTTTGATAGTTTCACGCTACAGTACGCGATTAAGTTTTTTTTGGCATTTTTATATGCCTTACTATACTTTGACGTTTTATGCCTTACAATACTATGACGTTTTATGAT
>NW_019511520.1:0-2852 GCF_002814215.2 Seriola lalandi dorsalis
CATAGTATAGTATGGCATAAAAATGTCAAAAAAACATCATGGTATATTAAGGCATAAAAGGTGATAAAAATGTCATAGTATGGTAAGGAATACAACGATATAGTATAGTAAGGTATAAAAATGTCAAAAAACGTCATAGTATAGTATGGCATGAAAATGTCAAAAAAAGTCATAGTATAGTATGGCATAAAACATCAAAAAACATCATGGTATATTAAGGCATAAAAGGTGATAAAAATGTCATAGCATGGTAAGGAATGAAACGACATAGTATAGTAAGGCATAAAAATGTCAAAAAACATCATAGTATAGTATATCATGAAAATATCAAAAAACGTCATAGTATAGTATGGCATAAAACCTCAAAAAAACATCATGGTATATTAAAGCATAAAAAGCAATAAAAACGTCACAGTATGGTAAGGAATACAACGATATAGTATAGTAAGGCATTAAAATGTCAAAAAATGTCATAGTATAGTATGTCATGAAAATGTCAAAAAACGTCATAGTATACTATGGCATAAAAATGTCAAAAAAACATCATGTTTTATTAAGGCATAAAAGGCAATAAAAACGTCATAGTGTGGTGAGGAATAAAACGACATAGTATCGTAAGGCATAAAAATGTCAAAAAATGTCATAGTATAGTATGGCATGAAAATGTCAAAAAACGTCATAGTATAGTATGGCATAAAAATGTCAAAAAAACATCATGGTATATTAAGGCATAAAAGGTGATAAAAATGTCATAGTATGGTAAGGAATACAACGATATAGTATAGTAAGGTATAAAAATGTCCAAAAACGTCATAGTATAGTATGGCCTGAAAATGTCAAAAAAACATCATGGTATATTAAGGCATAAAAGGTGATAAAAATGTCATAGTATGGTAAGGAATACAACGATATAGTATAGTAAGGTATAAAAATGTCAAAAAACGTCATAGTATAGTATGGCATGAAAATGTCAAAAAACGTCATAGTATAGTATGGCATAAAAATGTCAAAAAAACATCATGGTATATTAAGGCATAAAAGGTGATAAAAATGTCATAGTATGGTAAGGAATACAACGATATAGTATAGTAAGGCATTAAAATGTCAAAAAACGTCATAGTATAGTATGTCATGAAAATGTCAAAAAACGTCATAGTATAGTATGGCATAAAAAGCAATAAAAACGTCACAGTATGGTAAGGAATAAAACGACATAGTATACTAAGACATAAAAATGTCAAAAAACGTCATAGTATAGTATGGCATAAAAATGTCAAAAAAAAGTCACGATATATTAAGGCATAAACGGTGATAAAAATGTCATAGTATGGTAAGGAATAAAACGACATAGTATAGTTAGGCATATAAATGTCAAAAAACGTCATAGTACAGTATGGCATAAAACGTCAAAAAACGTCATAGTATAGTATGGCATAAAACGTCAAAAAACATCATGGTTTATTAAGGCATAAAAGGCAATAAAAACGTCATAGTATGGTAAGGAATAAAACGACATAGTATTGTAAATTATAAAAATGTCAAAAAACGTCATAGTATAGTATGGCATGAAAATGTCAAAAAAACATCATGGTATATTAAGGCATAAAAGGCGATAAAAACGTCATGGTATGGTAAGGAATAAAACGACATAGTATAGTAAGGCATTAAAATGTCAAAAAACGTCATAGTATACTATGGCATGAAAATGTCAAAAAACGTCATAGTATAGTATGGCATAAAACCTAAAAAAAAACATCATGGTATATTAAGGCATAAAAGGCAATAAAAACGTCATAGTATGGTAAGGAATAAAACGACATAGTATAGTAAGGCATAAAAATGTCAAAAAATGTCATAGTATAGTATAGCATGAAAATGTCAAAAAACGTCATAGTATACTATGGCATAAAAATGTAAAAAAAACGTTATGGTATATTATGGCATAAAAGGCGATAAAAACATCACAGTATTGTAAGGAATACCACGACATAGTATAGTAAGGTATAAAAATGTCAAAAAACGTCATAGTATAGTATGGCATAAAACGTCAAAAAAAGTCATGGTATATTAAGGCATAAAAGGCAATAAAAACGTCATAGTATGGTAAGGAATAAAACGACATAGTATCGTAAGGCATTAAAATGTCAAAAAATGTCATAGTATAGTATGGCATGAAAATGGCAAAAAACGTCATATTATAGTATGGCATAAAAATGTCAAAAAAAAGGTCATGGTATATTATCGCATAAAATGCGATAAAAACGTCAGAGTATAGTAAGGAATAAAACAAAATTGTATAGTTAGGCATATAAATGTCAAAAAACGTCATAGTATAGTATGGCATAAAACGTCAAAAAATTTCATAGTACAGTATGGCATAAAACGTCAAAAAATGTCATAGTATAGTATGGCATAAAAATGGCAAAAAACGTCATATTATAGTATGGCATAAAAATGTAAAAAAAAAGGTCATGGTATATTATCGCATAAAATGCGATAAAAACGTCAGAGTATAGTAAGGAATAAAACAAAATAGTATAGTTAGGCATATAAATGTCAAAAAACGTCATAGTATAGTATGGCATAAAACGTCAAAAAATTTCATAGTATAGTATGGCATAAAACATCAAAAAACATCATGGTTTATTAAGGCATAAAAGGCAATAAAAACGTCATAGTATGGTAAGGAATAAAATGACATAGTATAGTAAACCATAAAAATGTCAAAAAACGTCATAGTATAGTATGGCATAAAACCTCAAAAAAAACATCATGGTACATTAAGGCATAAAAGGCAATAAAAACGTCATAGTATGGTAAGGAATAAAACGACATAGTATAGTAAGGCATAA
>NW_019511521.1:0-667 GCF_002814215.2 Seriola lalandi dorsalis
CCTTTTATGGCTTAATATACTATGATGTTTTTTTGACATTTAATGCCATAGTATACTATGACATTTTTGGGCAGTTTTAAGCCATACAATACTATGACGTTTTTGTGCCATTTTATGCCTTAATACACTATGTCGTTTGATGCGTCACCATACTATGGCATTTTTATGACCTTTTATGCCTTAATATACTATGATGTTTTTTTGACATTTTATGCCATAGTATACTATCACATTTTTGGTCATTTTTAAGCCATACAATACTATGACGTTTTTGTGCCATTTTATGCCTCGATATACTATGTCGTTTGAATCTTCACCATATTATGGCATTTTTATGACCTTTTATGCCTTAATATACTATGATGTTTTTTTGACATTTTATGCCATAGTATACTATGACATTTTTGGGCATTTTTAAGCCATACAATACTATGACGTTTTTGTGCCATTTTATGCCTTAATATACTATGTCTTTTGATGCCTCACCATACTATGGCATTTTTATGACCTTTTATGACTTAATATACTATGATGTTTTTTTGACATTTTATGCCATAGTATACTATGACATTTTTGGGCATTTTTAAGCCATATAATACTATGACGTTTTTGTGCCATTTTATGCCTTAATATACTATGTCGTTTGATGCCTCACCATACTATGGCA
>NW_019511522.1:0-471 GCF_002814215.2 Seriola lalandi dorsalis
CAACGATCCAAAACACAAGGCCAAGTCGACCTGTCATTGGCTACAGCAGAATAAAGTGAAGGTTCTGGAGTGGCCATCTCAGTCTCCTGACCTCAATATCATTGAGCCACTCTGGGGAGATCTCAAACGTGCAGTTCATGCAAGACAGTCCAAGAATTTACAGGAACTGGAGGCTTTTTGCCAAGAGGAATGGGCAGCTTTACCATCTGAGAAAATAAAGAACCTCATCCACAACTACCACAAAAGACTTCAAGCTGTCATTGATGATAAAGGGGGCAATACACGGTATTAAGAACTGGGGTATGTAAACTTTTGATCAGGGTCATTTGGGTAGTTTCTGTTGTCATTATGATTTTAAAAAGAGCAAACACAGTTGTTTGATAAAAAATGGCTTCACCCAACAACTAACCATGAGTGAAAGAAAAGTTTTTGTGTTATTTTTTATGTTCTCTGAAAAATGGCCAAGAAATC
>NW_019511523.1:0-568 GCF_002814215.2 Seriola lalandi dorsalis
CTGTCATTGATGATAAAGGGGGCAATACACGGTATTAAGAACTGGGGTATGTAAACTTTTGATCAGGGTCATTTGGGTAGTTTCTGTTGTCATTATGATTTTAAAAAGAGCAAACACAGTTGTTTGATAAAAAATGGCTTCACCCAACAACTAACCATGAGTGAAAGAAAAGTTTTTGTGTTATTTTTTATGTTCTCTGAAAAATGGCCAAGAAATCTGAAATTCTGCCAGGGTATGTAAACTTATGAGCACAGCTGTAGCTCAATATGTGGTGTTCCAAGTACTTGTTTTGGTGTTTGTTTTTTTATTGCTGCTACTTTGCCCATCTTTGGTTTACAGAAAAAAATGTATACTTGATTTTTTTTTTTTTTTTTTTTTTTTTTTTTTTCAGCACTTTGCCAGTCCTTGGTTTTAAATGGACAAAAATTTGATATTGGAATCTTTATTTATCCTTTGTAGCAGTAGAAGCTTAAACAGCAGCAAAGTCTATCAAAAGATATTTTTGAATGAAGTATCTTTATTGTCTTTATTGTTAGTTAGGACATGCCTAAAACAACCTCAAGCTAAA
>NW_019511524.1:0-389 GCF_002814215.2 Seriola lalandi dorsalis
CAGACTCAGTGAAAAGAACTGCAGACATCTCAGCAAACCTTTGTCTGCAAAGACTCCACAGCTGAAATCCAGTAGTCACACTGATACAGTTTTACAGGAGCTGTACATTGTTTGCTTGTGTCATGTTGTGGCAAAAAGTCATATCAAGTATTTCAGCATGTACCTCATGTATTCTTTGGAACGCATTATTGAACTGAGAATAGTTCATTACTATGATTAGTAATTGAGCTCATGTCGGTGTGACTGGGACAAGAGTCCTGGGAGAAGATTGTGAAACTGAGTTACTGGAATATTTGCTGTTACAAATACATAACACAACAAAATAGCATCAGATTTAGGCTGTTTATCCTTTGTGACTACAAGGTGAGCAGTAGGGATCCTCCCTCCCT
>NW_019511525.1:0-740 GCF_002814215.2 Seriola lalandi dorsalis
CTGCATTTAGTAACTTTACTCATGAATCTGGTTTCCTCATTAATTATTCATCACCTTTGTTAACAAATCCAAATGCTGTTGGTCAAACAGTGTCTACAGTGAAGCTCTGACATGTGAAACTCTTCATCATTCAGGCTGTAAAATGATCCTGCAAACTGCTGTAAACTCTGTTAGATCCCAGCTCATCAAGGTTCACCACACCACCCTTTAATTACTGATGTCTTTAAATCTCTCTCATGTTCATCAGCCGCAGGAAGAATGTGGAAAAGAAAAAAGTTCAAATGTTGTTTAGGTTCACAGGTTTGTAGCAGGTCTCTTACTGTGAGTCTGAGGGTCCAGGTTCATCACTGAAGTCTATAGGATGTCCTTTGGACCAGTCACTCTTCATAGACAGACAGATGGATCCTGGAGACTTTGCTCCGTCCTCCTCTTCCTCCACACCATCACTCATCTTCAGGACTTCAGTCAGTCTGAGAGGGAAACCAGTAACACTGACTGTGAGCTCAGACACACAAGAGTCAAGACAATCTGTTCAAGAGTCACATGCAACATAAAGAGAACAGGAAGTAACACACACACTAACAGAATATACAGTATAATAAACTCCAGCTGCTCAGTCTTCATGTGTATTATTCAGCTCATCACAACGTTGAGTCAAACTGTTGATTGTGACGCAGAGAACAGGAAGTACCACAGCTCATGTTGTTCCCTCCTTTTCTCTCAGTGTCTTTGTGTGGACA
>NW_019511526.1:0-649 GCF_002814215.2 Seriola lalandi dorsalis
GTCTACAGTGAAGCTCTGACATGTGAAACTCTTCATCATTCAGGCTGTAAAATGATCCTGCAAACTGCTGTAAACTCTGTTAGATCCCAGCTCATCAAGGTTCACCACACCACCCTTTAATTACTGATGTCTTTAAATCTCTGTCATGTTCATCAGCCGCAGGAAGAATGTGGAAAAGAAAAAAGTTCAAATGTTGTTTAGGTTCACAGGTTCGTAGCAGGTCTCTTACTGTGAGTCTGAGGGTCCAGGTTCATCACTGAAGTCTGGAGGTTCTACTTTGGACCGGTCACTCTTCATAGACAGACAGATGGATCCTGGAGACTTTGCTCCGTCCTCCTCTTCCTCCACACCATCACTCATCTTCAGGACTTCAGTCAGTCTGAGAGGGAAACCAGTAACACTGACTGTGAGCTCAGACACACAAGAGTCAAGACAATCTGTTCAAGAGTCACATGCAACATAAAGAGAACAGGAAGTAACACACACACTAACAGAATATACAGTATAATAAACTCCAGCTGCTCAGTCTTCATGTGTATTATTCAGCTCATCACAACGTTGAGTCAAACTGTTGATTGTGACGCAGAGAACAGGAAGTACCACAGCTCATGTTGTTCCCTCCTTTTCTCTCAGTGTCTTTGTGTGGACA
>NW_019511527.1:0-1008 GCF_002814215.2 Seriola lalandi dorsalis
GATGTTTTTTGCCTTACTTTAGTATGACGTTTTTTGGCACTTTCATGCCTTATTATACTATGAGCTTTTTTTGATTTTTATGACTTACTATATTTCAACTTTTTATGCCTTAGTTTACTATGACATTTTATCCCTTACTATACTATGACTTTTTTTTGCATTTTTATGCCTTACTATACTATAACGTTTTTTGGCATTTTTATGCCTTGCTATACTATGACGTTTTGTACCCTACTATACTATAAGATTTTTTTTGCATTTTTATGACTTACTATATTTCAACTTTTTATGCCTTACTATATTTCAACTTTTTATACCTTACTATACTATGACATTTTATCCCTTACTATACTATGACTTTTTTTTTGCATTTTTATGCCTTACTATATTTTTACTTTTTATGCCTTACTATACTATTATATTTTATCCCTTACTATATTATGACGTTTTTTTTGCATTTTTAAGCCTGACTATAGTATGATGTTTTATATCTTACTATACTATCACATTTTTTTGGATTTTTATGCCTTACTATACTATCACCTTTTTTTGCATTTTTATGACTTACTATATTTCAACTTTTTATACCTTACTATACTATGACTTTTTTTTGCATTTTTATGCCTTACTATAGTATGACCTTTTTTTTGGCATTTTTATGCCTTGCTATACTATGACGTTTTGTACCCTACTATACTATAAGATTTTTTTTGCATTTTTATGACTTACTATATTTCAACTTTTTATGCCTTACTGTATTTCAACTTTTTATGCCTTACTATACTATGACATTTTATCCCTTACTATACTATGACTTTTTTTTTGCATTTTTATGCCTTACTATAGTATGACCTTTTTTTTGCATTTTTATGACTTACTATATTTTTACTTTTTATGCCTTACTATACTATTATATTTTATCCCTTACTATATTATGACGTTTTTTTTGCATTTTTAAGCCTGACTATAGTATGATGTTTTATATCTTACTATACTATCACATTTTTT
>NW_019511528.1:0-947 GCF_002814215.2 Seriola lalandi dorsalis
CTTACTATATTTCAACTTTTTATACCTTACTATACTATGACTTTTTTTTGCATTTTTATGCCTTACTATACTATAACGTTTTTTGGCATTTTTATGCCTTGCTATACTATGACGTTTTGTACCCTACTATACTATAAGATTTTTTTGCATTTTTATGACTTACTATATTTCAACTTTTTATGCCTTACTATACTATGACATTTTATCCCTTAGTATACTATGACTTTTTTTTTGCATTTTTATGCCTTACTATAGTATGACCTTTTTTTTGCATTTTTATGACTTACTATATTTTTACTTTTTATGCCTTACTATACTATTACATTTTATCCCTTACTATATTATGACGTTTTTTTTTTGCATTTTTAAGCCTTACTATAGTATGATGTTTTATACCTTACTATACTATCACATTTTTTCGGATTTTTATGCCTTACTATACTATCACCTTTTTTTGCATTTTTATGACTTACTATATTTCAACTTTTTATACCTTACTATACTATGACTTTTTTTTGCATTTTTATGCCATACTATAGTATGACCTTTTTTTTGGCATTTTTATGACTTACTATATTTTTACTTTTTATGCCTTACTATACTATTACGTTTTATACCTTACTATATTATGATGTTTTTTTTGCATTTTTTAAGCCTAACTATACCATGACGTTTTATGCCTTACTATACTATGACGTTTTTTGGCATTTTTATGCCTTACTATACTATAACGTTTTTTAGCATTTTTATGCCTTACTATACTATGACGTTTTGTACCCTACTATACTATGAGCTTTTTTTGCATTTTTATGACTTACTATACTATAACGTTTTTTGGCATTTTTTTCGCCTTATTATACCATGACGTTTTATGCCTTACTATACTATGACTTTTTTTTGCATTTTTATGCCTTACTATAGTATGACCTTTTTTTTGGCATTTTTAT
>NW_019511529.1:0-420 GCF_002814215.2 Seriola lalandi dorsalis
AGACATTTTTACAGTCATGAAGAGTTCATATTGATTCTGATCAATAATTATAGACTTTACTACTTCAATCACTGGTCTGTACTAATCAATCGATAATGATGAATTATGACAGAGTTTTGAAACAGAATAAGAATACAGTATAATAATAATGTATATATATATATATATATATATACAATATATATAGAAATATATTATATGTCATGTTATATTTTTTATATAAAATCATCATAATGGGAGATTAAATCTTTTTATTGAAACTTTAAAATGAATCAAGATGAAAACAAGTGATTTGATGATCAGATTTTTATTATCTGGAAACACAGAAACAATATTGAAACACTGACAGAAGCTGGTAAATATTGTTAGTGAAACATGTGAAATGAAAGAGAGAGAGACAGTGTTACAGAGAGCAGAGAG
>NW_019511530.1:0-539 GCF_002814215.2 Seriola lalandi dorsalis
CTTAATGGTCGAACTGGTCTCAGTGGTCGAACTGGTCTTAGTGGTCTCAGTGGTCAAACTGGTCTTAGTGGTCGAACTGGTCTTAGTGGTCGAACTGGTCTCAGTGGTGGAACTGGTCTCAGTGGTCGAACTGGTCTTAGTGGTGGAACTGGTCTTAGTAGTGGAACTGGTCTCAGTGGTGGAACTGGTCTCAGTGGTGGAACTGGTCTCAGTGGTGGAACTGGTCTTAGTGGTCGAACTGGTCTCAGTGGTGGAACTGGTCTCAGTGGTCGAACTGGTCTTAGTGGTGGAACTGGTCTTAGTAGTGGAACTGGTCTCAGTGGTGGAACTGGTCTCAGTGGTGGAACTGGTCTCAGTGGTGGAACTGGTCTTTGTGATCGAACTGGTCTCAGTGGTGGAACTGGTCTTTGTGATCGAACTGGTCTTAGTGGTGGAACTGGTCTTAGTGGTTGAACTGGTCTTAGTAGTCAAACTGGTCTTAGTGGTCGAACTGGTCTTAATGGTCAAACTGGTCTTAGTGGTCGAACTGGTCTTAATGG
>NW_019511531.1:0-777 GCF_002814215.2 Seriola lalandi dorsalis
GGGCTTTACTCTCTTATGATGCTTTTTGATATTTTCACACCACAGTATACGATGAATTGTTTTTCCATTTTTATGCCTTACTATACTATAATATTTTATGCCTCACAATACTATGATTTTTTATGATATGTCACAGAGTAGTATACTGATATTTTATATACCTTTCTATACAAGGCATTCATAACACAGCAGCATGGTGGTACAATGGTTAGGACTATTCTCTCACACCGAGAAGGTCAAGGGTTCAAACCCTGATTTCAGGCTTTTGTATACTGTGACATTTTTGCGCCATCCAATACTATGATGTTTTTTGATATTTATATGTCTTACTATACAATTATGTTTTAATGACATTTTATGCCTAATGGACAATCTTTTGTGATATAGCATGGATTAGTATGCTAAAATATCCTTAATATCATGCTATACCATGAGCTTGTGATGCAGAAGTATTGTTGTACAATGGTCAGGACTGCTGCCTCACACTGGCAAGGTCATGGGTTCAATCCCTGGTTTGGGGCTTTACTGTCCTATGATGCTTTTTGGCATTTTTATGCCTTACTATACTATGAAGTGTTTTGAAATTTTATGGCATACTATACTATGACGTTTTTTGACATTTTCACGCAATAGTAGACAATGAAGTTTTTTGGCATTTTTATGCCTTAATATATTATGATATTTTTTGAAATTTTATGCCATACTATACTATGACGTTTTTTTCGATTTTATGGCATACTATACTATGACGTTTTTTGCCATTTTTATGCCTTATTA
>NW_019511532.1:0-532 GCF_002814215.2 Seriola lalandi dorsalis
GACGTTTTTTGACATTTTTATGCCTTATCATACTATGACGTTTTTTGAAATTTTATGCCATACTATACTATGACGTTTTTTGTCATTTTTATGCTCTACTATAATATGTATTTTTTTGCCATTTTTATGCTCTACTAGAATATGACTTTTTTTTGTCATTTTTATGCCTTACTATACTGTGACGTTTTGTGCCTGACTATACTATGATGCTTTTTGGCATTTTTATGCCTTACTATACTATGATGTTCTATGATATTTCAAGGAGTAGTATACTGATATTTCGTATATCTTGCTATACAATGACTTTGCAGTGCAGCAGCATCGTGGTGCGATGGTTAGGACTATTTCCTCACACTGAGAGGGTCAAGGGTTCAAGCCCTGTTTTCAGACTTTATAATCCTTTGATGTTTTTTGATAGTTTCACGCTACAGTACGCGATTAAGTTTTTTGGCATTTTTATATGCCTTACTATACTTTGACGTTTTATGCCTTACAATACTATGACGTTTTATGATATTTCACGGAGTAGTAT
>NW_019511533.1:0-431 GCF_002814215.2 Seriola lalandi dorsalis
TGAGTTCAAATCCATTTTTAGGTGGAAAATCTGGCAAGTAAAAGAGAGAAATGTCCTCTCTGAAAAAAAGGCTGAAACAGCAAAAGCAGCAAAACACAAATTTAAATCTTGAGTTTTGTCCAAAACATTGATTTCCTTAAATGAAATTAGAGTCACATTCTGACACAAAACAGCAACTGTTTTTGTCAAACCCACTTTAGACTTTCTGCCAAACACCAGACAGGCAAAGTCTGATGGTGAACATAGAGGGGCATGTAGCAGCTAGAAACAGATATGCTATTGTTGATTTGCTTTATCATTTAATGTGAAACTATCAAAGCAGGATAAATAATAAACATAACAAAGGGGCAGCTTTGAGATTATGATTGGAATATGGAGGTGGGATCCCGGAGAGATGTTTGTCCACTGCAAATGTCACATTATCGATGTGC
>NW_019511534.1:0-409 GCF_002814215.2 Seriola lalandi dorsalis
TGAAGGATGGAGGCACAAATGGCTCAACAAAAATGAACTTATTTGCCAACAGGTTGAAGCACATAGCAAGCAAGGAACCAATCAAGAAACAGGAAGCAGGAGAAGAAAAGAACAGACTACTGTCAGACACATACACAGAAATACCCAGAACACTATTTTGTTGCCATGTCAATGTTTGAACAGGAAGGATTTCCCTGTAGTTCCAAAGGCCAAATGCATGGTGCCAGTGGATGGATGGGTAGTTGGACAATCACATGAGTGACATTACAGTAATTTCTACCTGATTCAATTAAATTAAAAAAATTAAGAAAATTAAAATAACACATGGATCTTCTCGCCACATTGCCAGATTATGTTTCTTCACAATAGAGAAAATATTGTGTTGAAGCCTGAATTTTAGAACTGGTGT
>NW_019511535.1:0-243 GCF_002814215.2 Seriola lalandi dorsalis
CATTTAATTTATAATTAATCAGTGTCTGTCCTTCATATATGTATAATAATTTAGTAGCATATTGCAGAATGACATCAAAAGGTTCGAAATGAACATTTGATTTATTATTTCAGAACCTGGTATCATATATACAGTATATGTGTGTGTGTGTGTGTGTGTGTGCGTGTGTATGTGTGCATGCATGCGTGCGTACGTGCGTGTGTGTGTATGTCTTAACTTTTTATATTTGTCTTTGGACAAATG